>NC_134483.1:99989369-100281869 GCF_040206685.1 Ascaphus truei
AATTATGATAATTTGGACTTGATACATAAACTTCATAAAGTCTTAGGGGCCTATGTAGTAAGCGTTCATAAGCCACTTATCAACCACGTATCGCCCAAAATGCCTACTGCTATTCAGTAAGCGGTGATAAGTGGGTGATAAAAGACTGAATCGCTCAAAAAAAAAAAAGCCACTTATCACCGCTTTTCGGCATGTTCATAAACTCGCGCAATTCTAGTAGCAGTGATTAGGCTATGAACGCCTCTCACCACTCTAGAATGGTGATATTATCATAAAATCCTCACGCCAGAAAAAGTTGGTGTAAAGGTGTTGGAAACCTGCAGAGAAGCGGCGAGATGGGACTTAGAAAAAAAATACATTTTTCTTGCATTGGATTGATGTCGGGAATCTCTGGAGCTGATATACATTAAAATTAGCACCAGAGACCCCTGGCATGAACCCTATGCAATAAAAATGCATTTACAGTAAACTTCATTACCATAGCGGATAGCCTCAGGGACACCCTACTTCCCGAGATACAGGCCCCGTTATGGGGTGCCAGTATCTTCTATGCATTTAAATGTCCACGTCACATGACCATGGGAATAAAATGCATAGGAGATACCGGCACCCCATAACGGGGCCTGTATCTCGGGAAGTAAGGTGTCCCCGAGGCTGAATCCAATGCGGTTCAGCTCAGGAGATCCCCTGCTAATCTAAACTATTATCAAAATTAAAATTTATACACATGCATTTTGGCGAGATTTGCACAGGGAGAGACGGCTCTCTCAGATCAGCTCTCTCTGCAGCAGATACAACTCGCCAGGTAAGGCCTTTTCAGAGGGTCGTTCATCAGATCACTGGCTAATCGCCCACTTTATGAATTTTGCTATGACAGGTAATGAAGGCTATCTGAATACCGTGATACCAACGTTCATAAAAACGGTGATTTATATGGCCCAGTGATTTTTTTATGAACCTTTAGTGCATGAGGCCCTAAATATTTTAATGTAACTGAAACCTTAAATAAGCAAAGGAAAAGCGGAATCATAAAATATTAAATGGAAGCATTAACTATTTAACACATTCCATAACATTTTAATATTAGTTTTATTACTACAGGAGGTGACAGTTATTCAGGAAAACCTGCAGTTGTTTTTGTTTAACTGTAAAGCATTCTTGAAGCTGAGTTCAAATAGTACAACATGACAAAGAATCGCTGATTTTCCTGCAGGAGCCTAAATTGCATCCTACTGTGATTTCAAAGTTCCTACTTGAGTTTGTAGAGACTTTACTGCAGTGAGTTAATTGAATAATTGTAGCCTCCTTAGCAGAATGAGAGGTAGTTTAAACTGTCACGGAGTAGCTGGTTGGTGGCAAAGGGAGCTGGGCTCACCCAATGCCACCGGATCCTAACCAATAGCCCTTTGGGACAAACAAGTGAGACACAAAATAACTCTATAAGATGCCAGATGTCCTGGGTTACCTCCTGCAAATACTGAACAGTGGTTGACTTAGGTAAGGGCAGACACTAAAAGGACAGAGGAGGACTGGAAACCATAACATGAATGGAGAGTAGAGCAGGACTGGCGCAGGGAGAAAGTAGTGTCTGGTGCAGAAACAAGCTCAGAGGCAAAGCTTAAGACTGTGATTATACAAAAAAACGCCAGCGGCATCACGTAGCACGACACCACACAGCGCAAAAACAATTTGCAGAAATCCTATGTAGGTTTACATAACAGCGCGTCACTTGGAGCTGCAGCGCAGCAGTCTCCTGAAGAGATTTTCAAAATTGTTTCTAGCAGGCGACAGCCGCGCCACGTGAGCGGTTCAGCCAAATGAGGGCGAAATGCTCACAGCCACGCCTCCACCATGCCTCCTTGCCTTCTCACTGCCTCATCTCCTTGATCAAGATGCCACTCGGCGGCAGGGTGAGGGTGACGTCACCAGATCGCGCTGCTGCTTAGTGACATCTGGTGTAATCGTAGCCTAAGTCAGGAAATCACAGCAAAACTGCACAAGTTACTTTATAGTAACCACTATTACTGCTACTGCTGCAATCAGTCTTTTAAGCAGGAAACAATGCAATCTGACCAGTCATGATCCTGCCAATAGATTACACGTAGGTGTTCTGGTTTTCCATGTTAGTTCTTTTGTAAAAATCGAGATGTATTGTTTATGTTTATCCAGTGGTTTCATTTTATTAAAAAAAAACTATTTATCAGTATTAACAATTAAAAACAATTTAAAATGTGGTGTTTATCTGTGAACATTTTTCCCAGTTAATACCTGTGACTGGGCTGCTTCAAGAGGTGGAACCCAATAGGAATTGATGCTTGATTTTCGTTTTTTATCAGTTTTAATTGGAAGAGCAGCATGATCAGTCAGGGGTGATTGCACTGCCAAATATGTGATAATAAAAGATCTTAATAAAACCTTAAACCAGAAAGCCATCCAAGGTTATCTAGATGTACAGTGTCAGTGCTGCATTCAGACTGCTCTCCAGGGTGCTGCAGGTATTTACTTAGTGTAGATGCATTAATGTAAGAAGCTGTATGTCATATACTGTGCCATGAAAACTGGGAAAACAACATGACATAACATTAATCCAGACAGACAATGAAGTTATAAAATGAGTTTATTAGCTTGAGATTTGCAAAATAATACTGCTGTCAAAATCCTGAAACATGCCAGTTCATCTACTAGACAGTACATGATGACTTCACACAGCAACCACAACATTAAAGATAAAAATAACTTTGCCAAGTTTCCTTTTTTGTTTTTCCTTCACTAGTTTCCAAATGTTCTTTTTGCGCAGTATTTTTGTTGTGTCTTCCCACTCCTCAGTCACCATTTTCATAACCTTTCCACAAGGTGTTCTGTTGTTCCCTTCCATTTTCCCTGTAGATTAGTATGCACTATTAATCTATCTCAGCTGACTGGGACAGCAACAATAACAAGAACGCAAGAGCCAACCATTGAGGGAGTGGAGGGAGAAAGCATGGCTGAGGAATTACACAGTATTACACACTATAAAACTGTTGAGGAGGATGAGTATAATTAATGATGATGTACAAAACAGTGTTTTGTAGGACTGATGTAACAGCAGCAGGGTTTATTCTGAGAAATTGAATGATAAGGAAAAGCCTGAGTGTAAATTTTATATTTGGACAGTTTTCTGCCAAAAATTCCAATAAACTTCTATATGAGTTGATCATTGTAACACTTGCGCTGCCCACGAGCAAGGCAGGACCCCGGTACTGAGGTGGGGAAGTAACAAACCACACACCCACAGCAGCGGATGCATGCCTGGCAAGCGGATTGTCAAACGTAGCCGGGTCTGGGTTGGAGAGAGTGGGTTAGTCGATACTTGTTGAGGTCTTGGAGTATAGAGTTCAGAATAGTCAAAGTCCGTTAACCGTGGTCTGGGGTTGGAGAGATCAGAATCGTTGAAGTCCGTATAGCCGTGGTCTGGGGTTGGAGATGTCAGAATAGTAGATGTCCGTATAGCCGTGGTCTGGGTTGGAGACATCAGCAGAGTAAAGGGTAAGCCGGGGTCAATAGCCAGAGAGATTCCAAAGACAAGCCGGGTCGGTACACGAAGGGTTAACTGCAAGAAAACACAGGACAAGGAGCAAGGCACAACGGACGTAGGAGCTAAAGGCTACAAGGAGTTATGCTCAGCAAGGATTGAGAGGAACTGCAGGGTATAAGTAGCACACAGGAACCAGTAGCAAAGGAGGCGGAGTGGAGGCACGACCTCCGTGGAGGCAAGGATTGGCTGCAGCAGACAAGTGGGCTAAACAAGTACTTGCCACGCATCTGGAGAATGGTGCACGTTGTCACGTACGCACCGCGTACGCGAAAAGCGCGGCGCATCCAAGTGGGCAGAGCTAAGTTCCGTGGCACTCTAGAAGGGATGCCCGTGCATGCACCCTATGTAAGCAGAGCGGGGGTGCGCACGCTGGTGCCAGAGCGGAGGTCTAAGATAAGACAGGAAAGGAGGGAACACGTCGCAAAAGACATGTTCCCCGATTCCTTACAATCATTTAGAGTCCGCTACTGAAGGGGGGTTTCTTTTAGCATCCTTCATCAGGGTCGTTCCCCTTTGGGGAACATTTGAGGTTATTTTGCCATCACCCCAGATGGCCAAAGTGGCTTCATTCTGTGCTCAACCTGGATGAAGTTTGTAATCAGCTGCACCTGTTCCTGACCTTTAAAGGAAGCAATTTCAAGTGAGCTGGTGGCTGAGCACTTACTTCTGGTCTTCATCTAATATTCTGTTATTCTTTGGCTTTTCTGAACCTCTGCCTGTACTTGTACTCCATTTGCCTTTTGCCTATCTCCTGCCCTGACCTTGGAGCCATGACCCAAACTACACTGCTGCATTCTGCCCTGACCTTGGAACCGTGACTCCGACTATGCTGCTGCACCATCCCTGACCCAGGCTTGTGATCCAAATATTCTCTTCAATCAGGGCTCCGTCCCAAGGCCAGTGGTCAGTGCCCATATCCTGCCTCAGCCTGTGGGTCGGCCTTCTGGATAGAGATGAGCGCTGTTACAGTTGTGTTCAATGCAACAGAGTTATTAAAGGGGATACATTATTTCACCCACAATCAGGGAAAGAGTTTAAAATTAAAACATATGTTAAAATAGATTTCGTAGTGTATCTAGTCAAGTGCACTGTGGGAGTATTTAAATAGGTGAGACTTGTCGTATGTTCACTCGCCGGAAAAGTAACACAAAATTCTAATGAGATATAATTCAGATATCTCACCAGTTCCAAGAAACTTTCAAGAACACAAAAGCATAGTTAGTCATCTTAGATAGCAAATCATAGAACAGGTTTTTGTTCCAAAGCTGTGAGATCGGGCACAGGCTCCCACCCCATCAAGCTTCAGCTTGTCTCTTGCCTGTGGAGCAATCCTGCGTCTATTTCATTGACCATGCTATTTAGACTCTTCCACCAGGAAGTTGGCTGCGCATAAACTTCTTGTGACGTTGTGCTGGTCGCAAGCACTCTGCCTTGTCTTGCCCCGGCGTGTTCTGGTTTTGACTCCTCTTACTTCTCTTACCATCGACCTGGCTATTGACCCCTATGATCCATACCTCTCTAATCCTTGACCTTGGCTAAGTGACCACTACGAGACTGTTTTTCCCCAGAGAAGGAAGGGAGACAGAGGTGCTCCCTAGCTAACGGAACTGGTAAAAAGAAGCTGGCAAAGACCCGCTGTTTGTAATTCCACAGCGAATCTGCTGACGCTGAATTAGCCGATGCCATCTGTGAGCATGGATACCATTCCGGCGCCCCCTTTGGTCTCGTGAGATTGGGAGTGATCCTCTGCCCAGCCAGCACTTGCCGGGAACTGAGACGCCATCCACATCAAATAGACGAGCCAGGGACGTCTGTGCCACAGATGAGAAGGGATACTCTCAGATTTATCCACTGTCTCTTACCACTTTCCTTCTGGTAAGTGGGCTTTTCACTTAGAGCAGCGGAGTTATTTGTGGGACTCACTCCAATGAGAGATTATTCACCTATCCGTGTCTTACGTACTATGTTGTTTTATTAAATGTATTTTATTTCATGCAGTTCATCTGTCACATATTTTAGCTTCCATTAATTAATCGTTTGTATTGTTTCTGTTTGTTTGTTCAGTGACATATTGTTATATTTTTCAGTATTACACTATGTATTGTGTTTGTTTTAATATTTCAAGTACATGATTCCATCTTCCTGGAGCACATTCCGTAATTTGATTCTACTGCCAGTCCTGGTTGTATATTTATTATTTATTTATTTTATGCTACATGTATTTTATATGTCTCAGGCGCCAGAGATATTATCCTTTTCACATCACTATTCTCTCTGTCCAGGTGGTCAGAGTTATATCTTAGGCAGCCACCTTATATTCTGATATTTGAATATTAGGTTACTCATACACCTTTCACCCATCTGGGGGAATATCACTTTAAGATTTAGCGCTACCTATTTGTTTTATCTATTGCACACAATTCTAATTAGATATAATTCAGATATCTCACCAGTTCCAAGAAACTTTCAAGAACACAAAAGCATAGTTAGTCATCTTAGATAGCATCTTAGATAGAAAATCATAGAACATGTTTTTTTTCCATGCACATACTGTAAACTTCTTGTGACATTGTGCTGGTCGCAAGCACTCTGCCTTGTCTTGCCTTGGCTTGTTCTGGTTTTGACTCTTCTTACTTCTCCTACCGTCGACCTGGCTATTGACCCCTATGATCCATACTTCTCTAATCCTTGACCTTGGCTAAGTGACCACTATGATCTGCACCTCTCCAACCCTGACTTGCCTACCCAAAACTATGATACCTGCAATCCGGGCGTGGCTTCGCAGCTCCAGTTCAGTGTATCCTATAACCACCGTGGCCTTGCCCTATCATCCTGTTTGCAGCATGCACTCGTTACAGTATTCTCAGCCCCAGAAACACGGACCCTGCTGAGGTGGATTGAGTCATGACCCTGCATGCCAACCTGTTCAAGGAACTGAAACTTTACCTGGATCAGAATGAAAGATGGATGGATCAGCTCTGGATCATCATACAATCAGCTTCGGACCAGGTACAGCATGCAGTGGCACCCCCTGCCACCACCGCAGCAATAGTACCAGAACCAGATTCCAACCACACTTTTTTTGAGCCACAACCTCCACTTCTAACCTCATGGCAGGAATCCACTAGCCTGTTACAGGTTTCTGAATCAATGCTCTATCAATTCGAACTATTACCTTACCGGTTTATCTCTCAGCATTCCCATGTGGCGTATATTATGTCCCTCTGATGGATTAGGCCTTGGTCTGGGCATCATCTATTTGGTAGAATAGACAAAATCTCACCAATAATCTCTCTCTATTTAATCAAGAACTCTAGCGGGTCATAGACACACCCGCACATAAAGTGACGGTTTACTCATACCTCTTGCACGTCTCCCAAGGCACCCGTTCGGTTGCACGCTACGCGATCGAGTTCCAGATTCTCGTTGCCGAGACTGGCTGGAATATAGAGGCACTTGTCGCATTCTTCTGGCAGGGGCTTTCAGAGAACCTCAAGGATGTGCTTTCTGCACTTGAATGGCATCCGAGTGTAAGGACTCATCGCTCTCTGCATCTGCATGGATTAACGTCTACAGGATTGCAGAGCCGAGAGAGCCCAGTGCAGAGGAGGCATTCGATATTTGCAACCTTCCATTCCCGATGACTTCCCGGAGCCTGAGTAACCGATGCAACTCAGAGGAAGAAGCATTGCAGAAGGAGTAACAGGTTTGTATGCACTGCTGGCCTTGCCAGACATCAGTCTCTTCTTTTTCCCAATAAGTTGGGATTCACCATTTCCCAGTGAGATCTGGGAGAGTCACACTGGGAACACTCTCTTCTTCTCCCTTGGTCCTATGTACTAGCCTTCTACTTCCCATCACTTCAACCAGGGAATCCTTCATGGACAAGACATGGACCTTCCTGGACTCTGAGTCAGGCGGCAACGTCATTGATCAGACTTTCATCAAGAAACACGGTATAACTTTCATCAAGAAGCCGTTTAGGGTAGGCTTGGAGGCAATCGATGTCTGGCCTCTACAGACAGCATTTATCTCCTTGGAGACAGTACATATAAAGTTAAAGACGGGTATGGATCATATGGAAGACATCCGATTGGACATGATCCACCCTCCAACTGTCAACATCATTTGGGGTTGAGCCGTTCCGGCCTGCCCATGATCTCTGATGCTTTCCGGGATGTCTTTGACAAGACTCAGTCTGAGGAGTACCACCGCACAAGCCCTTTGACTGCCCCATCAACCTGTTTCCCGGGTCTTTTACCCCCAGGGATTTCTCCTATCTGCTGCCCCTTCCGGAGACCCACGCCTTAAAGGAGTACATTCAGGAGAACCTTCAGAGGGACTTCTTCCGGAAGTTATCTTCTCCTGCTGGAGCCAATTTATTCTTCGTAAAGAAAAAGGACGGGTCTGTATGGCCGGGTATCGATTACTGGGGTTAAACACGATAACGGTAAAAAAAAACAGTACCCTTTAACACTTATCCCTGAAATTTTCGATCGCTTGCAGGGGGCATCCATTTTTACCAAACTGGCTTTATGAAGAGCCTACAACTTTGTCCGGATTCGCCAGGGCGATGAGTGGAAAATGGCATTCAATACTCGTGATGGACACTATGAGTACCTGGTAATGCCATTTGGGCTGTGTAACGCTCCGGCAGTATTGCAAAGCTACATTAATGAAATCTTCTGGGATCTTAATTTTCTCCAAATCAGCGCAGGAATATCCATGTCACGTGAAGAAAGTCATGAGATGCCTAAGGGAGAACCATCAATTCACAAAACTTGAAGAATGCCAGTTCCATCAGTCCAGCACTTCCTTCCTGGGGTACATAATTTCAGCTTTTGGTTTAGCTATGAACCCTGCAAAAGTTAAGGCCATTCTGGAGTTGCCACGTTCGTCAGTTTGAAGGCCATTCGCTGCTTCCTGTGTTTCAAAGTTATTCAGAACTTTTCTTCAGTCCTGGCTCCTATCACAGCCTTGACTGACAAAGGTGCAGATCCTTTGCAGTGGCCTTCTGAGGCTTTAATGGCCGTCGAGAAACTTAAGAAGGCATCCACATCAGCCCCAGTCCTGGTACACCCGGATCCCACTCTACCCTTCACCCTGGAAGTGGATGCACCTAATGTCGGGGCAGGGCTGTGCTTTCCAACGGAAGGATGAGAAGGCCAAAGCACATCCCTGTGCTTTCTTTCCCAAGCAATTCTCGACCATGGCGTGCAACTATGACGTATGGCGGGCAACTAGGAGCTCTTGGCAATTAAAATGGCGCTACAAGAATGGAGAGACCTTCTGGAGGGTACGGAAAACCCGGTTACTATTCTTACTGACCATAATAATCTTATATACATTGAGGGTGCCTGTTCTTGGCAAGCAAGGTGGTCACTGGTTTTTTTTTCACTTTTTAATTTTTTGTTATCTCTTATTTTCCCGGTTCCAAAAATATCAAAGCGAACACCCTCTCATTTCAATTCCTGGTAAAGATATCATGGAGGATAGATACATTGGATTCTATGGGGGCTATGCACTAACATCCGAGCTTTCGCGCTGGCTTGAAAAAAATTAGCACGTCCGATAAAAAATGAATCTGGCGGCGCGAGCCCATTATCTATCGGACGTGCCCAAATCTGGCTTATCGTGCGTGCAATGTATTTCCCCTCAGCTAGCGCACTGAAACGCCTGTAACATTTACATGGAGATTCTATATCTTCATGCAAGGCTGTTACAGGCGATCGTACACAAAATAAATACATTTTAATAATAGTTGTGGCAGGACGGCCTCGCGGCGGGGTCAGTAAGATGCTAGACACGATGGGAAATGTTCAACTATAGTGGTTTATTAGCCATAACCAAAATAAATTACGGGTGCACTGTCCCTTTAAGAAACTACTTTCTTGAAAATTAAAGCCTGTTCCCTTTAGGGAAACTAACTCACTTCTTGAGCCCTTACTAACAAGACAGCCAGCTAATCTGGTCATGCCCAAAACATATGCAACACAAAGTATAACCAATAAGTGTAATAATAAAGTCTTATCTGTTGCAGCTCCAAACAGCAAACAGGAACACGGTTCCGGGGAGCAGGCTGTGTCCAGCCTCGCAGCAATGTTTATCTTTATCCTGGGTTGGGGTCCCAGCTGGTCCCAGCAGCAAAGCTCTTCGCAGGACTGGGGACCAGAGCAGCAGCAGCTGCTACGGCTTCCAAGCCAGGATAGTTCTCTCCACCTTCCTGTGGAAAAACAAGCTCACCTTGTGTGAGCAACTTCCTGCTTTTTAAAGCACTTGTTTCACTCATGAGTTCAGCCCCTGTTTAATCAGTCTTCAGCTGTGCTTTCTCTGTCTGAGGAGATTAACACTCAGTGATCTGGCTGCAGCATCTCTCCATTCACTGTCACAGCCTACTGAGTCAGTGACTCTGTTACATAGTGTACATGAGCAGGTGGTCTCCGGAGCTGAACCGCAATGGTTTCAGGTCCGGGGACCCCGTACTTCAGGAGATACAGGCCCCGTTATGGTGTGCCGGTATCATCTGCACTTTGAAAGCTTCTGCGTCACGTGACCGGGACATTTAAATTCTGCAGGGGATATCGGCACCCCATAACGGGGCCTGTATTTCCTGAAGTAGGGGGTCCCCGAGGCTGAAACCAAAGCGGTACATCTACACTACTGTTAAAACACACATATCAATAAACAATAATTCCTTAACGTAGCGGCTTTCTGCAATGGTAAAGAAGCTGCATTAATGTACATTTTAATAATAGTGTGCGGGAGCAGAGGGTCCGCTGAGCTGAAACGCATTGATTTCTGCCTCAGAGACTTCCTGCTTCCCGAGTTACAGGGCCAGGTATGGGGCATCGGAGGCCAGTGTCGTCGCCATCTTTATAGCTTCCAACACACGACGTGGACGCTATAAAGATGGCGGCGACACTGGCACCGATGCCCCAAACCGGGACCTGTAACTCGGGAAGCAGGGGGTCTCTGAGCCAGAAATCAATGCGGTTCAGCTCAGGAGACCCCCTGCTCCCGCACACTATTAATAAAAATACATTAAAGCAGCTTCATTACCTTAGCGGCTAACCGCTAAGGCAATGAAGGGGTTAAGGCACAATAGCATGTTTATTGGGGACAATTGCCCCAATAAACATAGCAATATACAACACACATCCCCCCGCCCCCTAACACATACAATACAGTAGGGCAAACTAACTATTATCCAAATATGGATAATAGATTATTTGCCCATTATTAAATACATAAATCAGCATAAATAAATTGAGCTCTACTTACCCCCTGGCAATGATGAGCATCCAGTCACCCTCCCTGCCCCCATTTATTTGTACAGTGGGATATATATGCACAGATTAATTGCATCATGTACACACTCAATGCAATTGTGTGACATTTGATATACATTTGTCTAGCTGCTGGTTTGTTGGGAGAGGAGATAGCATTTATTTTTAAAAGTGCTGCTGGATTAATTTTAAGATGCAATGTACTGCTGGTTTAATGTTATTATGTGATAATTATGAGATTCAGCTTTGATGTTTTTATGTATATATGTTTATGTAATCCTTAACCATTTATTTGTATATTGGTGTTACAAATAGAAGAAAGAAGACACACGTGGATTGTAATGGTTTATTATTTTATGGTTACCTTTAGATTGGTTCGAGAGCTTCCGGTATCCTCTGGATTTCGGTGAGTGGGCATCTAATGGTAAGTAAACAAAAGAAAAGTATATTATTTTAACTTTTGCAGGTTTTTCTGATTTTTTATTTATGTGTTTTTTTTTTTTTTTTTCATTTAATGCCCCTGAATTGATCTATGTCCCTATGGATATACATAAATTCAGGGACACTGAATGGGTGTATTGTATGCGATTTTTTTGATGGAAATGCATTGTTTTGTATGCTCTTTATTGCCCCTGTATGTTATGTCTATATATATGGATAGACATATAGGGATAATAAATGATTGATTTGCTAATGTTTATGTTTTTTTCCTGTATTTCAAATGTATTTAGTTGCTTGATTTGTACAATGTTGTGTGTGTAATTTAATTTTTATTTAGATACATGTCATTTTTAATGCTCATTGCTGGAGTATATTTCAGGGGCTTGCTTTTGAATAATGGCTTATTTCTGGTAGTTAGATTTCTGGTGGTTACTTTGAAGTAGAATTATTTTGTCAATGGTTTGGATTTAGTAATTGAATAGTGAATTGTATAATTGATTTGTATTGTATTGTAATTGATCTAGGAAATTGATTAATTGATTGATATACATTTGTCTAGCTGCTGGTTTTTGGGGAGAGGAGATATCATTTATTTTTAAAAGTGCTGCTGGTTTAATTGTAAGATGCAATGTGGTGATTTTCAGATTAAGATTTCCTGTTTTTATTTATGCATGTTTTATATGTTTCATAATGGGCAAATAATCTATTATCCATATCTGGATAATAGTTATTTTGCACATTACTGTACTGTATGTGTGTGTGGGGGGTGGGGGGTATTTATGTATTTAAATGGATAGGACAGGTTTATTTTTTTTACATAGAGGGTTGGTTCCTTTTGGTCTGCGGGGACCTCTGGAGACCACCTGAGGTCTCCTTGGATGCTCACGGGTACCAGGCTGGTGTGTACACAGGGGACACCTGCGGGGAAGAACTGGTGGCCCCATCTGTGGGGGCACCGCGGACCCATAGGGACCACCCGTGGGCCACCAGACCCCCGTGGCAACCACCCGAGGCCCTTCAGACACCTGTGGGTCTGACCTGGGGCCCACCAGACAACTGCGGGCCTACTCGTGGAGACCCCATTGTGGCCCATGGTGACCCGCGGTGACCACCTGGTGGACCATGGCACCTGGCGGGGACCACCCGTAGGCCTACAGATCCTGTTTGAAAACTTGTGCTGGGCTACTGTGAGGTCTACAGACACCCGTCAGGGCCACCAGGGACTCCCGTGGGCTTGGGTATTAACCCTGTATGTAAAATAATAAATCAGGTATTTATAGGGGGGCACAGGGGGTGGGTTATGTAATGTTTATTAAATATAGTGCTGTTTATTGTGTTTAATGGGGTGGGGGAAGTGGGTAATGTCCCCAAGCCAGGCAGTGTTACATGACTGATCCCAGCTTTTATGCACAATGCTATACACCCCTGAATTTGTGTCTTCTCTACCCGGTTGGCAACGTATATAATGAAGATAAAGAGAATGTAGACTACATGGGTGACCCCAGCTTGTATACACAATACACCTATGACATTGGTTCAACACCACCCGTTTGGCAAAGTTTATTAACTTTAATTCCCCTGTAGGGCGGTGTGGGGGGTGGTGTGTAGTTATAGAGGTCCCGCGCTCTCCCCAAGTCATTAAAATTAAATGCTGGGGAATTGCACAAAGCCTCCATAATATACTTACAGTACCTTCCCTTCCAGCAACATGTTGTCATGGTAACCCGGCATCAAATTACCATGGCAATGTGATGTCACATGACCCTGAGCGTCATTTGACGCCAGAGCTGAGCAGGTGGGATGGTGTGAAGCACCAAGGAGAGCAGCCTGGTATAGTGTACTGTATGCCTGCCATAGCCCGTCAATGCTTGTACAAATGCGCACTAAAGCGTGACTTGGCGCATGCACACTACCGGAATTTATAGCATATTTTTTTTCCCAGAAACAAAACTTTTAAATCGAGCATCAAAAGATAAGGATGATGTTCGATGGAACTCTAAAATCACTTTTTTTTAAACGTTGTCTTTTTTACTTTTATACAGTCAGTATCACCAGCTTCACGCTTTTAAAACTTTGCCACGCTACAGTATTATTTTGGACAACACACCATGGGGGGGCACATGCACTAAGCAGTGATAAGTTGTTTAACGAGCGCAAAGTGCTTTAAGAACGTGATATTGCACTCAGCCCGATTCACAGAGCTGTGATAACAGGTAATTTGCGCTCTAAAACTGCTTTTTTTCAAGAAAATGTACTAAGGCCAACAAAACTTGTACGATCAGCTAAATGTGCTTATTTCTGCCAGTCTGCGCGATTCTCAAAGCACCGCTAACTGATCATGCTTTTAAAATGCGCTGAGAAAAGCACATCAGCTAAAGGCAGGTGCAAAATCAGCAGGACTTAGAAAAATGTCTTTGTTTCCATTTTTGCAGACACACCATCCATACAACAGCCGGCGGGTATCCCCGGCTCACCCCACAGTTTTCACTGGGTGATCCCCCCTCCTCCTGCCCCCTAATACATACACTACAGTAATGTGCAAAATTACTATTATCCACATACATAATGCATTTGTTAAGAAAACACAACTTTCCAAGTTAGTAGGTCCTTTCATTCTACTGGATATAGATCCAATGTGGTCTTTCTCCCTCCTAATAGAGGTACTATAAATGAGAATTTGAATCCTACTGTAATAGAGGTATATTAGTATTTTATCTGGTAGTGTTAGGACTTGCGAACTGGGTCTGCCTTGTCGTGGCTCGCAAGCTTACAATGCTTTGGCCAAAGAGTTAAACTAATGACCCTTTTTCAAGAGAATATATAAGTATTTAACTGTGTATTTTTGTCATGTTGGATGTAGCATGGGCTTCTCTATCATCTGTAATAATGCATTTGCACATTTAAAATACATTAATCACAATAAATAAAATAAATACACCTTGCACTCACCCTTCTTGCCTGGCTGCCACGTTGAAGGCCATCCTCATCTTCATCACCGTCCATGTCCACTTCCGGTGCTGCAAAACATACACAAGAATAAAAAGAGCCAATGTAATGTCCCCTAACCCTTTAATCACCTTACCGGTCCTTAACCGCTATAGTAATTAAGGGGTTAACCCACCCTCACCCACCACTCTGGAGGCCTAACCACCCTCCCCCCACTACCCAGCCGGGAGGCCTACCCACCTACCCTTGGGGACAATACCGCACTTCCCCAACCCTCGCTACCCACAATGAACATCACTATATTTAATAAACAATACATAACCCACCCAACCTTGTGCCCCCATAAATGCATGATTTATTCTTTTATATACAGGGTTAATACCCCAGGCCCACGGGAGTCCCTGGTGGTCCTGGCAGGTGTCCGCAGGCCCCACAGTGTACCAGTACTCCAGGGTCTGGAGGCCTCCTGGAGGCCACGGGCCTCCAGGTGGTCCCCGTGAGCCTCAAATGGGGTCTCCATAGGTGGGCCCGCGGGTGCCTGGGGTCCCCGGGTCAGCCCCACAGGTGTCTGAGGGTCCTCGGGGTTGTTCCCACAGGGTCTCGGGCCCTCGGGTGGTCACTATGGGTCCGCGGGGCCCCCACAGCTGTGGGGCCCCCAGTTATTCCCCGCAGGTGTCCCCCGTGGGTCAGCAGCCTGGTACCCGTGGCGTCCGTGGGCCCTCAGGTGGTCTCCATAGGTCCCCGCAGACCTAAGGAACCAACCCTGTATGTAAAAAAAATAATTTTTCAAAGCGTCAGGGGAGTTTGTCTCGAAGTCATAAAATAGAAAAGCATATCATAGTGCAAAAATGTTTAAACAGTGAAAAAAGGTGAAAATTGATCCAAAATGACTACTCACATTCTAAGTAATCAAATCAGACATTCATCCAACTTAAGGGGTGGATGCGCCCTATGTGTAAACAGCAGCCACCAATCACAACCTCCAAAGGAGAAAAAAGAGAGACCATATAGTGTAGAGGTAAAACAATTATAATATCAAATACACGATTCAAGGCTTACACTTCATACGGTCGATGTGGGCACTCATAGGTAGCGGTTGACGAATATCCGTGGGACTCGCGATTCCTCGGGGTACTCATCAGGATGAAGTCGCAATAGAGAGCGACGAAACGCGTAGAGTGTTCCAGTCAAACATCCAAGAGAGGAGGAACACGAAAAATCCACTGATACCATCTGATCCGGTAGTCCCCGGCGCACCGGAAGTGACATTTCGGGAGCCTGGGAGGCTCTCGGCGTGCCGGAAGTGAAGGGACGAAAGCTCCGGTGTTGATCCAAGTGTTTCCAGAGAGAGCGGAGGTGAACGAGTACCCTGAGGCATCGCGAGTCCCAGGGATATCCGTCAACCGCTACCTATGAGTGCCCACATCGACCGTATGAAGTGTAAGCCTTGAATCGTGTATTTGATATTATAATTGTTTTACCTCCACACTATATGGTCTCTCTTTTTTCTCCTTTGGAGGTTGTGATTGGTGGCTGCTGTTTACACATAGGGCGCATCCACCCCTTAAGTTGGATGAATGTCTGATTTGATTACTTAGAATGTGAGTATTCATTTTGGATCAATTTTCACCTTTTTTCACTGTTTAAACATTTTTGCACTATGATATGTTTTTCTATTTTATAACTTCGAGACGAACTCCCCTGACGCTTTGAAAAATCATCCAAGAAAAGACAAGAGAAACAGTCTTTTTTCAAGGATTGTAGTTTATTTTGAAGTTTTTTTCACTTTATATGCACTTTAAGTAGGCACGTGTATTATCACTGATTTTATTTAATCACATTGTCACTTTCACAATAGTGGTTATTATTATATTTTGGGTTTGTTTGAGCGCTATTGTCATTGTTTTCCTCATGTAAAAAAAATAAACCTGTCATATACATTTAAATAAGGCTTCTCATTAACCGTCCCTAGACTCTGTGATACACACTAGTATGTTCTCAGGTATACACAACCCCATTCAATGTACTCGTTATGGTGTGAAGGAAGATGGGTGATAAAGATGATCAATATATATATATATATATAGATAAATATATATACTACACGGCCTTGTGCAAGTACAGACCCTTCAAAGGTTTCTTTGCCCTCCTAGTTCTGATGCAGTAAAGGAACTCCTCCCAGAAATTCACAGTCAGGTAAAAACTTCCAGGATTTATTAAAAAATAACACTCATAAAATAAAATAAAACAAAGTCCCATTGGATGTAGCAAATACTTAGGGGCTTGTCACCAAGGTGTGCTCCCCGCCTCCACATCCGGACAACGGGCAGTGGAACGCACCACTGGAATGCACCTCTATTCCTCCGCTACAGTGGCCGCAAAGGGACAAAAAACAGTCTCTGAAAAGTTAGTATCCAGTTCGAGCAACGCGTTTCACCATAGCTTCCTCAGGCTCTCCATACTCCCCCGATGTCTGTGTTGAATCATATAACCTCCTTCGTCCGTTACGTCATTCGAAACTCCTCTTTTGATTGACAGACCGCCAAAAGTGCTGATTGTCTCATGATCACATCCCTCCTTCTCGTATCCTCCTCTGCTGGGGCAAAACTCAGCGCTTGCGTGGTGTGTGATCATGAAGTATAACCTCTCCCATTGCCCATAGCCTGTTCCTAGCGCATGCATTGTACAAGTTCAGATGTGCATGCGGTTCTAAATCATGTAGTCCTTGTATGGTGGAGCCTCAATAGCTAATCAAACTGATCTGGGGATAGCATTGTCTCTATTAAATGTGCACATACAATAGAGTGAAACAGCCTCATTATAAATTATACAACCTATATGCAACAAATATCATATGAACCTACACAGAGTCAATATCATAAACCACATAAAACTGATCCCATAGAACCCACACAGGACGGTTACAAATAAAAAACACAAAATCAAAGATTATACAGTATATCATTCCCATTTAGAACAATTCCAGTTATGCCCACACAGTGTCAATATACACATAATAGCATAGGTCGTTGTAGGTAGATGAAAATATAGAGCTATAGTATATCCCTTAAGGTTAAAAATACAATCATGCATCTAAATACGATACCTCCCAGCTGGTGGATAAATAAAGTATTGGTGAACTCGATGCAAAAGTGATGAAACATATAAAATAATACACTTGCGTGCCCTAAAAATAACCATTAAAACATCATTAAAAAATCACATGTAGAACAGATCTCATGGTACCCACACAGGTTAGAAGCCAGTTAAAAACATAATTCATAGGTCTTAGTATGTAGCTGGAGAGAAATGGCTGTGATACCAGTCGTAAGGGTAAAATACCACATCTAGATACAATCCCACCCAACTGATGGATTAATGGTGGACCTGATGGAAGAGTGATACCACACGTAAAGTTAAAAATACATACATAACTAAAGGGTTCGCACCTAACAGATGTCCCAAAGTCTAAATCTAGATTTAACCCTATGTGGCTGGGGTTAATACTCATATTCAATACATAATTGTATCTAATAAAAATTACATATAGATGTAAATATTCATGCAGATTCCATAATACCAGTAGGATCCTGAAGTCTATAAAGACTGTGTATTAAACCCATTCTAAAAGCCAGAAAAGTGTATCTACAATTCGTAATCGGTATAGATAAACCATGGGTTGATAGAATGATGAGACACTGATGTTTCTGCTGATGGAAATTATACTCCCCTAACTGTAAAAGGGCAATTTGATCAGATAAATGCCCCAATGTCTATGTCCAGGTTGAGACCCTGCGGGGCTAGGGTCTTAAGCTTGTATATCCAGAAAGTCTCCCTACGGCTCAGGCTAAGTAACCTGTCGCCTCCTCTAACATCCTTAGGAATACATTCGATGGCCCTATAGATAAGACCTGAAGGATCGGCTCCATGGGCAATCTCAAAATTTCTTGAAACACTGTGCGTAGCTAGTTTTCTCTGGATGTTGCACATGTGCTCCAGCACGCAGACCCTCTAAGGTCTTGAGGTACAGTATGTCCCACGTACTGGAGACCACATGGGCACTCCAGGAGGTACACAACGTAGAGTGACCTACAGTTCATAAAACTCTTTGTTACAAATTCTTCTCCTGTGACATTAGATTTGTATTTCGTTTTCTCCTGAGTGCACGCCTTGCATTTAAGGCAACAAAAAAAAACCACTGGCTCCTCACCTCTGTATTTACTTTACTCTTAAGCATACTTGGTGCCAATCTATTCTTTAAATTTGACGCTCTTTTAAATATTATTTTTGGTCCATCTGCTGTAACACTTTTCAAAACAGGATCCTTCTGGACTAAATGCCAGTGTTTTTTGATTATGTGCTTAATTCTCCCAGCATCTCTATTACATTTTGTTATAAAAGGAACATTAGAAACAGGATTCAAAGCCTTTGTCTTAGTTAAAAGTAGATCTTTCTGGTCAAAAGCCGTGGCCTTATCTATAGCTTTCTCTATTAGGACTGGATCGTATATTTTATTTTAGATTTTTTCTTAACATTATTTTTATTAACATGGTAAAAAATAAGGTTAAGTCTTACTGTAAGCCGCTTCCTTTTTTTTCTTTCCTCTATTCCCCTTTTCACTATTTATTATTTGACTTTTACAACCAACTGGGGATTGTCTCCCTTATTGTATAGTGAATAACCTTGTAAGAACTGTGATAGAGATGCAGGCAATCTGTGAAAGAATAGCAAAGGCCTGAATTGCCATTCCCCCTTAGGCCAGCAAATATTTCATATTCTCAATAAGTCTTTGTCAAAATCAGTATGCATTACTTCCCTTATATATTACAAAATGTGTTGTTGATTCATTGTAATATCAATAACATGTAATTCACACCTATTGGCAATAAGGTAATTGGAAGCTTCTGGTAAGCTTTTGAATATACAGCATTTAATAAATCCCTAACATACAGTACTTTACACTAAAAAAAATCCAACACATCCAGCGAATTGCTAAACTATATTAGTAGAGCAGAACTATGTTATTTGATAAATAAATACATTTGAAAATATTATCAGCTTATGTCATGAACAAGTGACAATATTCCCTAACATCCATAGAATAGATGTCTGTACTCTATATGATACAGACTGGGTCAGACAGCCCCACTCAGTTGGTGATAAGGATTGTATAATTAAACTAGAGGTGCTTGAAGACTGCAGGGACCCACAATTCCCTGGTCAACAGCAACTAAAAAGAAATAATAAACAATGTAAGTATTTACATTAGTTATTTTCATTATACATATGTAGCCAGGTTCCCCGTGGGCTACTAATCTGCCCTGCCTAACACATAAGCCCTGGTACCAGTCCAGGCAGCTTTAGGCTTAAATCCATGCTCTTTGCTGCTGCAGTAAACAACTCCCTTGAGTGACAGGGGGGGCGGGCCTAAGGCCTGGTTCTGCTCTATCAGGGGCTGAGACTTAGGACCCTCCCCTGGATACAAAAGGGGCTGCTGTCTAAATTTAGTTCTGTTGTCTGGGTTCTGTGCTGAGTTGGAAGTGTGGAGGATACATGCAAGCTGTGAGGGATAGGAGCAAGTGCTGCCTATGATTGTACCTCTCTTGCATGGGAGATGAGATGACTATCTGCTGCAATAAAAAACCCGTTATACCACTGCTACTGTGTGTTCTATAGGGGTCCCTGCAAGATGGAGCCACTGCACTGAGAAGAGAATGTAGTAAGCACCAAATGCCAGTCATGATAATCCCCACTACCACCTTGTTGCTCAGAACCTCGTGTGAGGCAGACAGGTAGCACCAACACAGGTAACCACAGGAAATCTCCCTTAGGGTGGGGAAGATGGGTTAAACATACATTAAATATTATACAAATGCTGAGTGGATAGTGAAAAGGGGCATACAAATTTATAACTACAACTGCAACTATTGCTCTGTAAACATACAAACAAATAAAAGTCCATAAATCCAAAATATACTTATCCACCACTATAGTCAAATGCTGGATGAAGCAAAAAAAAAAAAAATAGCACAGTAAAAACAGAAACAAAACAAAAACAAGTAAAATATAAAAAAAGCCGGGAAAATAAAGAAATACAGAAATGGGGAATTTATCCACTACCAAAATAAAATTACTAAGAAAGGGGGACAATGTTTTGAGGACAAACACCTTATTCAAACCCTTCTCACAAGCGCCTATCGGACCATGGTGCTTCCTTTTGTGATCAGAAAAAATCAGCTGTTGTGGTCCTTCTCAAATACCTCAGATCATCAGACCATCTGTAGTTGCATGCACTGTCTGTACTCTTTTCTGCTAAAGGTGATATCTAAACATTGAAATAAACAATTTCCTACTGCCTTTAAAACATGTCCGTTATGAAAAAGACTATACAAAATTATTATCAGTGGTTATTTTGAATGTTAAATGGTAACTGTATGTAAGAGTGCAGCTTTTCTGCTGCAACATTATCACCATTACAAATAAAACTGAAGAAACTGTGTTTCTGTTACAAAATACCTAGTGTGACTATATTAATATACAACAGGGAACTATTAACTAAAACTTTCCTTGCAGCCCGGTTCAAGTTACTCACAGCCAAGAGTAAAATCCAAATGTAGAATGTCGAGTAGAACGTATGCTGCAAAGGGAATAGTGCAATCCAATTTGGGAAGTGATACACGTTCCCCCACTCCAAAGTACAGTAATAAACTCACAAATGTGTTCCTTTAAACAAGTGCAGCATAAACAATTTCTTGAAGTATCCTCCCCTCCGGTTCTCCTCTAGGAACAGACACCTCTCCTTTGACTTATACAGACTCAGACAAAAGAAAAAAAGGCACTGATAATATAATACTGTTTTTATTTAATAAAAAAGTATAAAAATCTATATGCTATGCACACATATTGTTTAAAATATAAACTATATAGGAGAGACCACCAAAACAGGAATTAGAGAGCTACCATGCAGTCTCACCACCCAGGACCCAGATTGTAGTTACTTCCATGTCATGTGACTTGGTCCTTTGTCTTGCGGTATTTCAGCTAAGCTCCATCTTCCTGATGTTAGTCAATTAGACAGTGACATTATATTGTACAGGCTGGCTTTCCTGCAGTTGTTAGGCAAATTTTTTATCTGGAATCTAAAATTACTTGATATTTTCTGGGGTTGTGTTCATCCAATTTCCAGAAAACGTGTGCAACACACCCTGAAAAAAGGCAATTAAAAAGGTACAAAAAAAAGGTTGTATTATTTTATTCAGTGCAAACAAGCCACACACCAGAGTTGAGTAGGATTTTGTATGCATGTTTGAGGAACATACAGTACAGCCTAACATACAGTATCAGATTAGCATGACGGACCAAATGGTCAGTGATAACATCATGTGACCACATCATATAAGGCAGAAGAAAAATGACAAATTGCACAAGCAAATACGGAAACGTATTCACAAAAGTCACAAAAGCCAAAGATACCGAGGGGTCTATACTGTATATCTGCTACGCTGGTGCTGCCCGCAGACCATACTCGTCCCTTATACTGAGGTGGGGACGTATATGTGCACGCACCCGCAGCAGAAGGAGCATGTCCGGAGTGTGGTGTTTTGGCGCTGCCAGGCCAGGTGTGAATAGGTGTAGCAATACTTGCCGGTACCGGTACAGAAGAGACTAAGTGGTTGCCGTTAGCCAAGGTCAGGGAGAGAGAGAAGCTGCAAGGTCAAGTGGGAGCCGGGGTCCAGAGCCAGAGAAGAACATCCACCAAGCCGGGTCGCAACCTGAATAACGAAGAGCAAAGGGAAAGCCAGAATAGACGTCCGTAAGCAGAGACTATGTCGAGCAATGTGAGAGAGGTAATACAGGTACTATATACTGTGGCTGACCAATGGGGAGCAGGGGCAGTCCTGGAGGAACACGAGGTGCTGTTATGGATTGGTTCCTATGACAGGCAGCCAGGTGGGGAGCTTTAGGGTTGAGTAGCAGCCTATGTGAATGTTGGGGGCGTGGTTTCACTGCTAGTGCAGTGAATAAATTATCTTCGTCTGGCGCGCGCTCTGTAATGTCGGAGAGCGTGTGCCCAGGACAAATGGCAGCCGCCTGGGTGCGGAGTGCCTGTGGGGCAGCGGTGGCCCGTCGGGGATGACGGGGAAGCCCCAGATCCATGGGAACCTGGTGGGACCGGCGGCAAAGACATCCCACGGCAACGGGAACCGTAGGAGGTAAGGGGGTCACGCTGCGATTCCCATGACCCCCGAATCCTCACAGTACCCCAACCTTCAGGGTTGGCCCCAGGAAGATCCTCCCACGGTTTGGATGGGAACTTCTTACGGAAGCATTTGAGAAGTCCTGGTGCGTGAATGTCTGTAAGAGGTACCCAAGACCTTTCTTCGAGTCCAAAGCCCTTCCAATGTACCAAGAATTGGACCTTACCCCTGGAGAGACGGAATCTATTATAGCTTGGACTTCGTACTCTTCGTTGCCCTGTATGATCACTGGATCTGGTTTAAGAGTGTGGTCCGGAAAGAGGGGACTGGAAATTAATGGTTTAAGAAGAGATGTGATAAAAAATATTGGGAATTCTCATGCTTTGAGGTAATTGAAGACAGAAGGCCACCGGGTTTACCTGCTCCATGATAGGAAATGGGCCAGAAACCTAGGTGCCAATTTAGGGGACAGGGTTTTGAGGTGAATGTTTCTTGTAGACAACAAAACCTTATCCCCTGGCTTGTAACTGGGTGACGGTCGGCGATGAAGTTCAGCTTGGAGTTTCGAAGTCTGGGAGGACTTTTGAAGCGCTGATTGTATTCTGGACCAAGAGTCCTGTAATAGTGTGATGCGTTCATCCACGGCTGGTACTCCAGCGGAGATATTGGAAATGGGCAGGCGAGCCAGATGGAATCCGTAATTAATAAAGAACGGCGTCTCACGAGTAGATTCATTACTGGAGGAATTAAAGGCATTATCAGCCCAGGAAAGTAATTCCGACCAGTTGTCCTGCGAATCAGAGACGAAACACCTCAAGTACTTCTCGAGAGATTGATTAACCCTCAGTCTGTGTTACTCCGGAGTAGCCCGCAGACCAGACCTGTCCCTAGAACTGAGGTGGCAGGTATGAATACACACACCGACAGAGCGAGGGACGTGTCCGGGTTGTGGTATTAGATGGTGCCAGGCCAGATGGGGTGTATTGCGAGAATACTTGCCGATACTGTTTTCCCAGGAGAATGGTCATTGCCGTTGCCGAGATCAGGGGTAGGAGATGTATGGAGGAATCGAGATGAGTGCCGAGGTCGAAGGGAGCCAGAAGGTACTTAAACAGGAACAATCCGAAGTCGAGAGCCAAAGGGGGTAGTCTGCCAAGCCGCGTCTAAACCGAGAGAATCAAAGAACAAGCACTGTGAAACACCCATACAAAAACTATGACGAGCGAGGAAGCACAGAACAGAGAGGGTATATAAAGCTGGAACAGCCAACCAGGAGAGGGGGCGTGCCTGGAGGAGCCCAGGGAGCTTCAGTGCATTGGCTGCTGTTCTTAGAGCTCAGGTGACACTCAGCAAGAGCCAGATTGTAACCATGCGGTGTTTGGGGGCGGAGCCTGAGTGGGGATAAGTTCAAGGGCTTTTGTGTGTGCACTGTAAGTCCAACGTGTGCATGAGAGGAAGCAACGTGGGGTGCGCACGTGCATGCGGGGCGGTGATTCCGCGCCGACGGCTGCGGCGCAGAGCGAGGAGGAAGAACCTCGTGGAGCGTCCCACCATGCCGAGGGGTTAGTGATGAAGCTGAAGGGGGCTTGCGTGGTTGTAGTGGAAGGATCTGAGCAGTGTAAGGAGAGAGCCGTGAGCTCCGCCTGAGACGATGTGTGATCACATTCCTAACAGTACCCCCCTCTTCAGGATCGGCCTCAGGACGATCCAAAAACGGCTTGTCTGGAAATTTCCTCCTAAAAGTCTTCAGGAGGCTGGGTGCATGGATGTCTTTGAGCGGAACCCAAGACCTCTCCTCGGGTCCGAAACCCCTCCAGTGGACCAAAAACTGAAGCTGCCCCCTGGAGATGCGGGAGTCCAGTAAGGCTTGTACCTCGTATTCCTCGTTATTGAGTACCGTGACTGGATCTGGCTTGCTGGTCTGTTTAGGAAAGAAACGATTGGCAATGTGGGGTTTTAATAGCGAGGTATGAAAAACGTCTGGGATCCTCATGGAGGGTGGTAGTTTAAGGCGAAACGCCACTGGGTTAATCTGCTCCACGACGGGAAAGGGTCCCAAAAACCTAGGTGCCAGTTTAGGGGAAGGGACTCTCAAGCGGATGTTTCTTGACGAGAGCCATACTAAATCCCCTGGCTTGTAGTTGGGTGCCGGCCGACGGTGGCGATTGGTCTGAAGTCTAGCAGTATCGGCGGCCTTGTGGAGAGACTTTTGTACCTTGGACCAAATGTCTTGGAGAGTGGAAATCCGTTCGTCTACCGCCGGTACCCCAGAAGCCAGATTAGAAATGGGTAGGCAGGGAGGGTGAAACCCATAATTGACAAAAAATGGAGATTCTCGGGTGGATTCACTTCGGGCCGAATTGACCGCGTACTCTGCCCACGGGAGGAGTTGGGACCAATCATCCTGGGAATCGGAGATGAAACATCTGAGGTATTTCTCCAGCGACTGGTTAGTTCTCTCCGTCTGTCCATTGGACTGGGGGTGGTATGCAGAGGAGAAGGAAGAGACAATTCCCAATCTCTTAGTGAAGGTCCTCCAGAACTTGGAGACGAACTGGGATCCTCTGTCAGAGACAATGGAAGACGGAATGCCATGGATCCTAAAGATATGCTCGGAGAAAATGTCTGCTAGGGCGGGAGAGGAGGGCAGTCCCTTGAGGGGGATGAAGTGGGCCATCTTCGAAAACCTGTCTACGACAACTAAAATGGTGTTGAAGCCCCTAGACCTAGGGAGGTCGACTATGAAATCCATGGAGATATGGGACCATGGACGAGCAGGCACTGGCAATGGGAGGAGAAATCCCTGAGTTCTCTGTGGAAGTGTCTTGTTCTGGGTGCATACAGGGCAAGCGCGAGTGTATTCCGCAATGTCTTTAGACATACTGGACCACCAAAAGTTCCGACGAATTAAGTCTAACGTCCTTCTGAAACCTGGGTGACCTGCAGTTTTAGAAGAGTGTCCCCAATCTAGGACCTCTGGAATGAATCTGGGCGAGACGAAGAGCCTGTTAGAGGGGATCGCCGTGTTTGAAGGGATCTGTTGCTGGTCCCTTTTGATCTTGTCTAGCGATTTGAAGGTGGAAGTAGCCAAAATTCTCTCGGGAGGTAGGATAGGTTCCAAAGCTGCCTCAGGCCTGTCTTCCGAGGAGTATTGTCTGGACAACGCATCTGCCTTCACGTTCTTCGTTCCCGGGATATAGGATAGATGATAGTTGAAGCGAGAAAAAAAGAGTGCCCAGCGAGCTTGTCGAGGACCGAGGCGACGTGCACCTTCGATATAAAGTAAATTTTTGTGTCCGTTAAAATAGAAAATGGCTCCTTGACCCTTCCAACAGATGTCTCCACTCTTGTAGTGCCATTTTAACGGCCAATAATTCTCTGTTGCCGACGTCATAATTCTTCTCGGCGGAGGAAAATTTCTTAGAGAAATACGCACAAGGGTGAAGTTTATCCTTGGGCGAGTACCTCTTTGATAGTACAGCCCCTGCACCGCAGTCCGATGCGTCAACTTCTATGACAAAGGGAAGATCTGTGTTGGGGTGGCGCAGGATCGGTGCTGTGACGAATGCCTCTTTAAGGGCCTGGAAGGCGGAGATTGCTTCGGCGGACTAGGCAGAAGGATCAGCCCCTTTCCTAGTCAACGCCGTGATGGGGGTCACTAGAGTGGAGAAATTGCGAATGAACTTCCGATAGTAGTTCGCAAATCCTAAAAAGCGCTGGATAGCCTTGAGAGTCTCTGGTCTGGGCCATTCCGTAACTGCCTGGAGTTTACCTGGATCCATCAAAATGCCTTCGTCCGAAATAATGTAGCCCAGAAATTGGGTAGAGCGTTGATGGAAGGTACACTTCTCTAGTTTGGCATACAGGTGATGTTTGAGTAGACGTGAGAGGACGTACGAGGTGTGATGAATGTGATCCTGAAGATTTTTGGAGAAGATCAAAATGTCATTTAAATAGACAATAACAAAGATGTTGAGCACCTCCCGAAATACGTCATTAATAAAGTCCTGAAAGACAGCCGGGGCGTTACATAAACCAAAAGGCATGATGAGGTACTCATAATGCCCACAGCGGGTGTTGAAGGCCGTCTTCCACTCGTCGCCCTGCCTGATGCGGACCAAGTTGTAAGCCCCACGGAGATCCAATTTGGAAAATATCTTAGCCCCACGCAGTTTATCGAAGAGTTCCGTGATCAAGGGGAGAGGATAGCGGTTCTTGATGGTGATACAGTTCAAGCCCCGGTAATCAATACATGGCCTCAGAGTACCATCCTTTTTCTTCACGAAGAAGAACCCTGCTCCCGCCGGGGAACTGGAGGGCCGTATGAATCCTTTCTCAAGATTCTCCTTTATGTAGTCTTCCATGGCTTGAGACTCAGGTATCGACAATGGGTAAGTCTTGGACTTGGGCAAGGTGTATCCTGGGACCAAATCGATGGGGCAATCGTAGGACCGATGAGAAGGCAATTGTTCTGAGCGGACCTTGTTAAAGACCTCACGGAAAGGGTGATACACAGGGGGAAGAATGGAGTCCTGAGTCATTGTGTTAGCCAAGAGTTTGGGAGACTTCCCTGACCTCGGTTTCCAGGTGATGGGGGTACTGTAGGTGAGACCCAGTCAATTGGAGGGTTGTTCTTCTGCAACCAAGGTAGGCCGAGGGTTACTGGCGTACCTGGGGCCTGGATGGCGTCAAGTACCAGGGTCTCGCTGTGGGAGTAGGTAGATAGCAGGAGAGGTACGGTCTGTAGAGAGATTAAGGGTGGAGACAGCGAACGACCATCAATCCCAACCAAGGCAATAGGTTGGGCCTTCTTCACCAAAGGTATCCGATTCTGTTTAGCGAAATCAAGGTCTACAAAATTTCCTCCAGCACCGGAGTCGATAAAGGCAGCAGTAGATGTGCGAAACACAGCGCCTGCGAGAGAGATAGGAATCGTAAGTTTCTTAGGCAGTGCCTCCTTGGAGAGGGGACGAGGAGAGATAACACCCAGTGAGAGCCCCTCCATACTCACTGAGTGTTCCCATTTCCCGGACGCAAAGGGCATGCACGGACCAGATGTTCAGGGGATCCACAGTAGAAACAGAGTCCGCCGGCGTAGCGGTGTTGTCGTAGTGTATTCCGGATCTGTTGCACCCCAAATTGCATTGGCTCGGGAGGCTCCAGTGCCAGCTGCTGTGAAGGAGGTGGTCTAGGAACCAGAGGAGAGTTGGGGAAGGGTGCTTGGAAGGTTAGTGGCCGGGCATTCTGACGCTCCGAGTGTCGTACCTGGATGCGTTGATCAATACGTACGGCCAAGTCAATGAGCGCCTCCAATTGGTCTGGCCTGGGTTGCCGAGCAAGCTCGTCCTTGATGGACTCCGAGAGACCTTGCCAGAAGATGGAGATGAGCGGCTCTTGTCCCCAGTTCGTCTCGGCGGCGAGCGTGCGAAATTCCACTGCATACTGTGTCACCGATCGTCGCCCCTGAGTTATCTGGAGGAGGGAAACAGACGCCATCTCCCGGCGTGCAGCGGAATCAAAGACTTGTCGGAACTCACCCTTGAAGGCTAGGTAGTCTTGTGTCAGATCCAGGCGCAACTCCCAGACTGGCGAGGCCCATGCCAGCGCGCTGCCCGTCAGTAGGTTGTACACGTAGGCTACCTTCTTCTGGCCGGTGTCGTACTGAAGGGGTGCCATTTCAAATTGAACCTCACACTGGTTAAGGAAACCTCTGCACTCCTGAAGGGTTGTCAGCGTACGGCTTGGGAGGCGGTATCTTCACGTCCTGACTGCTGGGTCTGACTGGTTCTGCAGCCTGTGGAGGAGAAAGAGGAACAGGTGCTTCCGGTACCAGAGCCGAAAGTTTAGCCATTTGGCGTGTTAGGGCCACAATCTGATCAGCCATGGCCTGGTTTTGCTGTATCAGCGTAGAGACTGCTTGCCTCAGTTCGGCCTAGTCTGCGTCTTGTGGGCTCGTCATAATGTTACGCCGGAGTAGCCCGCAGACCAGACCTGTCCCTAGAACTGAGGTGGCAGGTATGAATACACACACCGACAGAACGAGGGACGTGTCCGGGTTGTGGTATTAGATGGTGCCAGGCCAGATGGGGTGTATTGCGAGAATACTTGCCGATACCGTTTTCCCAGGAGAATGGTCATTGCCGTTGCCGAGATCAGGGGTAGGAGATGTATGGAGGAATCGAGATGAGTGCCGAGGTCGAAGGGAGCCAGAAGGTACTTAAACAGGAACAATCCGAAGTCGAGAGCCAAAGGGGGTAGTCTGCCAAGCCGCGTCTAAACCAAGAGAATCAAAGAACAAGCACTGTGAAACACCCATACAAAAACTATGACGAGCGAGGAAGCACAGAACAGAGAGGGTATATAAAGCTGGAACAGCCAACCAGGAGAGGGGGCGTTCCTGGAGGAGCCCAGGGAGCTTCAGTGCATTGACTGCTGTTCTTAGAGCTCAGGTGACACTCAGCAAGAGCCAGATTGTAACCATGCAGTGTTTGGGGGCGGAGCCTGAGTGGGGATAAGTTCAAGGGTTTTTGTGTGTGCACTGTAAGTCCAACGTGTGCATGAGAGGAAGCAACGTGGGGTGCGCACGTGCGTGCAGGGCGGTGATTCCCAGCCGACGGCTGCGGCGCAGAGCGAGGAGGAAGAACCTCGTGGAGCGTCCCACCATGCCGAGGGGTTAGTGGTGAAGCTGAAGGGGGCTTGCGTGGTTGTAGTGGAAGGGTCTGAGCAGTGTAAGGAGAGAGCCGTGAGCTCCGCCTGAGACGCTGTGTGCTCACATTCCTAACAGTCTGCCCATTAGATTGAGGGTGATATCCTGAAGAAAAAGAAGAAGAAATGCCCAGTCTTCTGGTGAAGGTCCTCCAGAATCTGGAAACAAATTGAGAACATCTGTCCGAAAGGATAGATGTGGGAATGCCATGGATCCGGAAAATTTCTCTGGAGAAAATATTGGCTATGGCGGGTGAGGAGGGTAAACCTTTGAGAGGAATGAAATGTGCCATCTTGGAAAAACGGTCCACCACTACTAGAATGGTGTTCATGCCATTCGACCTAGGCAATTCGACAATAAAGTCCATGGATATGTGGGAGCAGGGGCGCTCCGGAATGGGTAAAGGCATAAGAAGACCATAGGGTTTTTGACGAGGTATCTTATTGCGTGCAAATACCAGACAGGCCAGAGTAAATTCAAGGATAGTTTGGGCCATATTGGGCCACCAGAAGGTGCGACGGATAAGGTCGAGAGTTTTTTTCAATCCCAGATGTCCTGCTGAACGGGAAGCGTGCCCCCAAACCAGAATCTCAGGAATAAATTTGGAGTCTACGTAAAAAGTACCCTTCGAGATCAAAAGGAATGTGTTCTTGAGACTTGATGATCTTTTCCAGATTTTTGAAAGCAGTGACCGCGAGGATCTTTTGCTTGGGAAGGATGGACTTAGTAGTTTTCTCCGGTCTCTCTTCAGAAGAATAATGTCTGGAGAGGGCATCCGCCTTGACGTTCTTGGTGCCAGAAATGTAGGACAAAATAAAATTAAACCTAGAGTAAAATAACAACCAGCGGGCTTGGCGGGAGCCCAAGCGGCGGGCGCTCTCGATATACAAAAGATTTTTATGGTCTGTGAGAATCGTGAATGGCTCTTTAGACCCCTCCAGAAGATGCCTCCATTCCTGAAGGGCCAATTTGACAGCCAAAAGTTCCCTATTGCCCACGTCATAGTTCCTCTCAGCTGGAGAAAACTTCTTAGAGAAAAACCCACAAGGGTGGAGTTTCTCCTGGGGAGAAAATCTCTGGGATAGGACTGCGCTGGCCCCGCTGTCCAAGGCGTCTACCTCCAGGATAAAAGGAAAATTGGTGTGCGAGTGTCGGAGGATGGGAGCAGAGAAAAATTGCGAATAAATTTCCGGTAATAGTTGGAAAACCCTTGAAACCAATGAATGGATTTGAGGGAATCGGGTTGTGGCCAGTCCACTACGGCTTTAAGTTTCTCTGCGTCCATGGCAAATCCCTTGTTGGAAATAATATACCCAAGAAAAGAGGTGGAAGGCTGGTGACAAAGACACTTCTCCATCTTGGCAAACAAGCAGTTCTCTTGGAGGCGGGAGAGTACGAACTTCGTATGGAAAGATATGATCCTGTAGATTCTTAGAAAAAATGAGAATGTCGTCCAGATAAACAATAACAAAAAGGTTAAGGACATCCCAAAAAATGTCATTGATAAGCTCCTGGAAGACCGCCGGATGGTTGCATAGGCTCAAGGGTATCACAAGATATTCGTAGTGGTCGCTACGGGTGTTGAAGGTGGTCTTCCATTCGTCACCTTTCTGGATGCGAATGAGATTATATGCCCTGCGGAGGACTGTCGAAGAGTTCGGAGATGAGTGGGAGTAGGTAACGGTTCTTCACCGTGATGCAGTTCAGTCCCCTGTAGTCAATACACGGTCTGAGAGTACCATCCTTCTTCTTAACGAAGAAGAATCCAGCCCCCGCGGGCGAAGTGGAATGCCGTATGAAGCCCCGTTACAAGTTCTCGCGAATATATTCGTCCATGGCTTCCGTCCCCGGCAGAGAAAGGGGGTAGGATTTGGATTTGGGCAAAGTGTATCCAGGTATCAAGTAAATCGGACAATCATACGATCTGTGAGGGGGTAGTAGCTCAGATTGAAACTTGCTGAATACATCCAAAAAATCAGCGTACGGGGCGGGTAAGTCTCCTTTGGGATTGGATGTATTAGCCAGCAGTTGAGGGGAAAGTACAGCTGGTGGGGATGACTCCTCTGACCTTTACCTCCAGACTATGGGATCTCGAGAGGTCAAATTGATAAGCGGATTGTGCTGCTGCAACCAAGGTAAGCCAAGGGTGACCGGTGTTCCAGGAGCATGGATAACATCCAAGGTCAGGGTCTCCTTGTGGGAAGAAGAAGAAAGAGTGACAGGGCAGGACTCCAAGGAGATGTAAGCCGGGGTGAGTGGACAGTCGTCGATCCCTACCAAGGCTACGGGAGATTTCTTCCTAATGAGTGGGATCTGGTTCTGTTCAGAGAAGGTCTGGTCAACAAAATTTCCTCCCGTGCCGGAATCGATAAATGCAGCTGTGGAAGTGCGGAAGGTAGGACCAGAGATGGAGACAGGAATTCTCAACTTCTTGGGAAGTTCACTTTTGGGAAGGGGACAAGGGAAGTTGGCAAGGGAGAGCCCCTTTGTACTCACTGGGCTTGGTCATTTCCCAGACACAGTGGGCATTCACGGACCAGATGCCCGGAAGATCTGCAGTAGTAACATAACCCACCGGTTCGGCGAAATTGTCGTATCGGTGCCCGGGGATGTTGGACTCCGAGTTGCATCAGTTCTGGAGCCTCCAGAGCGGGCAGCGGGGAGACAGCAGGTCCTGTGGTTGAAGAGAATCTGGGACAAGGAGCACGGAAGGGCATAAATTGCGGATGCTGGCGCTGAGCGTGGCGTACCTGAGGCCCATGCCAGCACATTCCCTGTGAGTAACAAGATCCAGGATCACTCCTAAGAACAAACTGATGCTACTAAATGAATACTAGCCAGTCCCACACCAGAAAGCCAAGTCCATAAAGCAAAAAAATAAATGTCCATGAGCCTCTCTTCCGTTCACTATACCACACGTGTATTAATAATGTAATAATAACACCCCTTAGGAGTACATGGGTAATGACTAACACGGGTAGGGGCTAGTTGTGGTAGGGAGGAATGAATAGTAATGATACCACCGTGTCTCCTATAAGGAAGCACAGGCTAAGTACACCGCTACCCTCCGCCACTGCCCTCCTACACCCGGTGTCAACCACGGACTCAAGAATCCTCTCACGGAGGTAGGGGAAGGGAGATAACTCACAGTCTTGACTCGCCGAGCTCCGGTCTGTGATGACGTCACTGGACTGTGAACCGGAAGAGGAAATCAGCGTGCTCCAGCCAAAGGTAAATTGTACAAAAATAGAAGGTTACGAGGCGGTCCACTGCTGGCGCTGGGGTATGAATGCTGACACGCAAAGAATAATAAAAAAGTATTTATTTGTGCATATTACACAGAAATTCGCTGCAGAGCCAACTCTGAAGCGTTTTGTTCCTGCTAGGAACGAAACGCGTCAGAGTTGGCTCTGCAGCGAATTTCTGTGTAATATGCACAAATAAATACTTTTTTATTATTCTTTGCGTGTCAGCATTCATACCCCAGCGCCAGCAGTGAACCGCCTCGTAACCTTCTATTTTTGTACATTCCCTGTGAGTAGGCTGTACACATATGCCACTTTCTTATGACCAGTGGAAAACTGCTGCGGGCCATCTCAAACTGGATCTCCCATTGATTGAGAAAACCGTGACAGGCGTGCTTTTCCCCCACGTACGGTTTAGGTGCCGGGATCTTCGGGCCTGAGGTCGCAGCGGATACTGGTTCTGCCGACAGTGGCGGTGCGGCTACAGGTGGTGCCTGAAATGAAAGGTCCTGTACCTGTTGAGTGAGGAGAGCCATTTGATCAGTTAGGGCCTGGACTTGTTGATACATGGCCGTCATCATGGAGGCCATGTCAGTCTGGTATGCGTCTTGTGGGCTCGACATAATGTTACGCCGGTGCTGCCCACAGACCAGACTTGTCCCGTATAATGAGGTGGGAATTTAAATATGCACGCATACGCAGCAGAAGGAGCGTGTCCGGAGTATGATGTTTTGGCGTTGCCAGGCCAGGTGTGAATAGGTGTAGCAATACTTGCCGGTACCGGTACAGAAGAGACGAAGTCGTTGCCGTTAGCCAAGGTCAGGGAGAGAGAGAAGCTGCAAGGTCAAGTGGGAGCCGGGGTCTAGAGCAAGAGAGGAACGTCCACCAAGCCGGGTCGCAACCTGAATAATGAAGAGCAAAGGGAAAGCCAGAATAGACGTCCGTAAGCAGAGACTATGTCGAGCAATGTGAGAGACGTAAGACAGGTACTATATACTGTAGCTGACCAATGGGGAGTGGGGGCAGTCCTGGAGGAACATGAAGAGCTGTAATGGATTGGTTCCTATGACAGGCAGCCAGGTGGGAAGCTTTAGGGTTGAGTAGCAGCCTGTGTGAAAGTTGGGGACGTGGTTTCACTGCTAGTGCAGTGAATAAATTATCTTCGCCTGGCGCGCTCTGTAATGTCGGAGCGCGCGCGCCAAGGACAAATGGCAGCCGCCTGGGTGCGGTGCCTGCGGAGCAGCGGTGGCCCGTCGGGGTTGACGGGGAAGCCCCAGATTCATGGGAACCTGGTGGGACTGGCGGCATGGACGTCCCACGGCTGCGGGAGCCGTAGGAAGTAATTGGGGGTCACGCAGCAACTGCCATGACCCCCGAATCCTCACAATATCAAGGCCAAAGAGGTGCAATTCTGAGGCAAAATTATTGAGGCATATATATATATTGTATCAAAGAAAAAAGTCCTGCATACACCAGTTCATGCCTTATGAACCGAGGAAACGTTACCAATGGCACTTATACCCAATTAAAGTGCAGTAATAATAGTCATAATCAGGACTAGATGTGTACAAATATACCAAGTGCTGGCTAAAATGATTCATGAAAAAACAGTATATCACCATGTCGCATCAAAATTACTTACAGTAATTAACCATTCTTATAAAAAAACACAATGTGAATTAGGGGTGACAATAGTTCAATACCCAAAGTACTGTATAACAAAAGTGCAGTGATAAAAATCAAGTTTTACTGATATTGAAAATCTCATCATACCATATGAACCCCTGAGGAAGTGCAGACCTTTGAGTGAAACGCGTAGGGCAGATTGAAGTGATAACCAAACTATCATGAGATATCTGTCACTCATTTCCCTCACTGCATTGGCACGAGAACGCGACACATCCTGCCTCCCTTGTTGATGTTATCACTCCAGAAGCATAGCGGTGCGCTCTGACATGAGGATAAGAGAGCATGTGTTTGCAGGAGTGGAGCCTCTGGTCAGTGTACCTTCAAACACAAAGTGGTCAAAATGCTTTTTTCACTTGGGGAACATAAATGTGTTTTCACTGCTCAAGCAGTTGTTTTTTAATTACATAAAGCTATATTGCACTATGTTCTCCATCTCTCGTTCCTTTATACATACAACAGAAGCCTAACATTTAATCACAGTATACCTCATAGACCGATTTTTTCCTACACCACGTGAGTGGGAAATTTATAGTTTTTGGGATCATCTCAATACATATTTTTAGCTGTGTTGCACTAGGTTTCTTTTTTACATGCACCTTGAGTCAACTTTGCACTTTGGATTTATTGCTGTTCTGTTTTGTGGATGTTGGGAAACATCTTTTTGAAAAAGCTGCATCTTTCTCAAGGTTGTGTGTATACCAATTTTGTATTTTTACCTTAGTTACTGTAATTCACTTTATTCACTTATCCCTTTGTGGACTTTATCTATTAACATTTTAGTGCTTATGTATATCACTTGTTCACACTGTTTTTTCACCATTGGTGATTGTTTTGCGCTTATTTTTTGTTGTTGCTCCATACCCCTTTGCATAGCCATGAATGGAACCCTACTTATAGATCCTACAAAATCGATTGTGTTTTATTACTCTTTATGATGTTAATATTGATAGCATTACCACTGGAGTTCATAAGTTTTTTTTTTTGCTTTTACAGTTAATAGTTGATTTGCCAGTATATACTGTATAGCATATTGCACCTCCAATGCATTTTTATAATAATGACACATAAAAGGGATAATTTATCTGCTTTTCAACCAGGACTGTTTGTTGTATGCATTTTTTATTTGATTATAAGCAGGAGAAATATTTGAAAACAGTAACAGATACCATGGGACTTTTGAAAGCTTTTAAAGTACAAATGTTATTTTGTTGTATTCCAAGTGCACAGCTATAGTTAATAAAACCATTAGTAGTTTAATTCAAGCCGGGGAGATCTCAACAATGAGATTGAGACACAACACATTGGGGCATTCATGCAATAATAGCAAAACTGTACTTCTATATTATCAACATACAGTAATTACACTGACAACTCTCAAGTGCTACTGTCAGCTTTTTTTTCTTCCCAAGAGGAAACTGTGAAGCCCATATTGTGTGTGGGAAGAAAATGCTTTCCTTGAAAAAATCTGCATATACATAAATTTGATATTCTGTGTACTTTGCTTATATGCTCTTGCTACATCTATGTTCAGCACTAAACATTGCACTGAAATGTTATTATTTTCACAAAATTTAATGACAGATATCTAATTCTAAAATAGAACTGTAATTATTTCAAATTAAATTGGTGATAAGTGTTATATGATATTAAATACAGCATCATATTATAATAAAACTGTATCATTCATTACTATCAATTATTATGTTTTCTAGCTTCAATAGAAAATGTAGATTTCTTGTTAAGTTTTTGTTAAATAATGAAAAACTAAGGCTCATGGAAGGCAACTAAAAACAACTTACCTTGGTGACATCAGTGCAGCAAGCTTGTTGGCTCGTAAATGTGACACAGAGTTGGAGGCAGTTTTTGGAAGCTTAGGCTGCGCTTATAGTGAACGTGAAGGCGACAAAGCGATGGAGCAACAGTGCTACCAAAAATCTGGTAGTCACTTATATTTGATTTTTTCTGCGACAGTCTCACCCTTGTGGCCAATCAGGAGCTTCTGGGTCCCTCTGCCTTTCCCCTTTTTGACGTCGCTGGCCTTGTAGCCAGCGACATCGCCTAAATTTGAAATGCAACTTTCGAAATGACGACGTGATGGGTGACGTCATCGGGTGCGTAGCCGTCGACGGCACTATAAGCGCGACCTTACTGTAGGTAATGGAGCATTATGAAATCAGGTAGATTAAAGTGTTGTAATTATGTCTTACACATACATGCCAGGTTTGGAGAATACAGATAATTATATCAGTCTCTATCCTTCCTCTTACTGCATCTACTGATTGCCTGCAATGTAAAGTAAAAATCAATGTCTCCCTCTGCTCATTCCTCCCAGAGGCTTCCAGTCAGCTCTATTCCAAAGTGTAAAGTGTGCTAGAAATGGGCAAAACTGGGTGTATGAAAACAGAATGGAAGGGACAATGTGCTTCAAGCTCTCAAGGTGCAGATGTAGCAAGAATTACTGTTCCCGGTACCATGTCAAGATGCAAGATTCCACCCGTGGGAACATGTTGTGTACCACAGTCTAGCTGCATGAAGCTGCTGCAAGCAGTGGTGTAAAGGAAACAAAATTTGTCCCCCTTGCAAAGATTTTTAAAGGGCCCCTGAAATAAAACAAATTCTAAATAAATCTAGTTTCCACCGGAGACCCCATCGAACACACCTCCTTACTCTCTATTTATTTGCCCCTGTGGCAAGGGGCCCCTTCCGATTGGTACTCTCTTACCTATGTCCCTCCTCCCTCTTACACCCTTTTTCTTTCCAACTTTCTCTCTCACTCTATCCCCCCTCTTTCACTCTCCCTCCCTCATCTCCACCTCTCAATCTGTCCCCTCCCTCTCACTCTCCCACATCCCCAGAGCTGGCCACACAGGCAGAGTGCTGGGGCCTCTGCCCCTGGGATGTGTGATCAATTGATCAACATTGATTAGGTAACACAATGGTTTATTAACACAGCAGTAGACATTACAAAACAAATAAATATACTTGCTCAACCTCTAATGTGATTAAGGTAGGTGCACTAATTACTATAAATAATGGGAATTAGCAGAAACAAAAATCCCCTAAGATTATATTGCCTACTAATTTGACACGCATAGACTGCCACTCATTTAAAGATGTTATCATGACTGTAGGAGATGCGTACAGAGGTGAAAACAGGAGACTTATTTTGTGGAAAATAATTTAGGCTTTTAATCAACCAAAGTTTCAACAGGAAATACAGGCTTTCCCTATCCAAAAAAAGGCAGCAACAAAAAATAGAGCTTCCCCAATGTATAAAACTCCATATACATCTATAGATGTCTGTGTAGATACCTGATGTCTGTATGTATCAGGGATACACACCTGTTACCTACATGCCTTGCAATATAAATCACAGGCTTTTCTATAATCAAATCCTCAAAGCATAAAGTCCAGGCTTTCATGTGATCAAAGTCCCTCTTTGTCAAGGACTTGCATATGCAGTAGGGTGGGAATTCCCTGGTGTTCCTATGTAGCAAGCACACATACTGTAAATGACATCTGTACACAGACCTGGGGAGAGAGACAAACACTTCCATTTCCTACCTTTTAAACCCATGCTACAATCAACTGGGCTCAATAATAGCCCTATACAGAGAGGGGAAGCAGGCATACGGTCTTATGCATTCAAATTTATTGTGCCAAAGATTCCAACATTTCGGTAGTGTACAACTGCCTTTTTCAAGGAGAGGGCAGTTATACGCTGCCGAAACGTTGGAATCTTTGGCACAATAAATTTGAATGCATAAGACCGTGTGCCTGCTTCCCCTCTCTGTATATGTATACCTTGGTATCTCTGTACCTCCCTGGACCCAGCGCACAAGCAGTTAATTACCCTTCTCGGGCACCATTTCACTGAGTGTGTGTACTCCTCTCTATTACTCATTAATAGCCCTGCCTTCCTTCACAGGGATTAGCCATTGCCTGACCAACACCTAAAAACTCTATCTGTTCATAACAGACTTGCACTTGTTACACTCCTCCCTTTTTGTCGGTAGCTAGAAAGAGAATGGCTGGATGAAGGAATTGGTATTTTTTGACTTAGATAAGACTAAGTAGTCTTAGTTAGTCTGGGCTTGGAGTTTTCCATGTTGTTCAACCATTTCCTTTTTCTTTCTTGGCTTCCAGTCCATCAAATCCTCAAACTTCACTTTAATCCTTCATTGTCTTTCACTCTGTCTGACAGTTTCTTTGGCTTCTGAAGACACCCATGCATCTGGTTCTCTTTGCTTTTGACTAACGGCAAAGAGGGATGAGAATTGTAACTGTTCAAGGCCAATGTTGAACTTCACCCCCTCTCCTTTCCAGGCTTTGAACATTCTAATTCTGAACCTTTATGGTTCTTCTTACTGCAATGTCTTTTCTCAAGACAATTTTCACACACACCAGTAATTTTGTTTGTTTGCCTTTGGATCAATTATCTGGTAAATGAAGAAGATGAAGTGCAGAAGCTTGCTAACTCTTTATCAGTTCGTGGCCACACTACATAGTTGTGGTTGAAGAGGAGACTGGTGACAACACACAAAAGGTATGAGACCAAAAAAGTAAAAATGGATAGGGATTAATGTTACAATAAATTAATAAGACTGGAAACAAAATAGAGTCTGCAAAATGTGCAGAGCTACACCAAAAATCTATGGTAGCTAGGGGAACAAACTAAAGTTAGCAGCAAAAACTGCAGTGCTGCATATTAAAGCAATAATAGCAGTGGATAAACAAAAAGCAGGAGGCAATAAGTGCAATAGGAATAACAAGACAAAAGCAAGATGTTACTTGTAAGAACTAGAAGCCAGATGAAAGAGAACAGGGAAAGATGCAGCGCTAGGAAACTAACTTTTGCTCGGTAAAGAATAGGTTGACAAGCAACTAAAGGCAGACTGAATGGGGTTTATATACAATAAGCTAAGTTGCTGCTGGCCTCATTGAAAATTCTAGTTCTCACCAGTCCAGTGACTGAGCTTGACTCATGTGTACACCCCTATAGGTCTACAAAGAGTACTATGGGATGGAATGTTGACACAGCCACCGCATCTGAAATGTTCAACTCTTGGTCTAGTCAGGGGGGCCTGTTGTAAGTTTTTTCCACACATGTCAGCCCTAACTTATGCATCTCTATTATTTATACCCCTCTTAGGCCTCGCGCATGGTCAGCGCTTATGCGCTGACGCGTGCTGAGGCGCGCTGCTGCTCGGCACTGAGCCCCTGGAGCCACAATGAGAGCGGCTTTAGCAGGGGCTCGCGCATGCTTCCCCACGCTTGCGAAAGCGTGTGTCTCACCGAGTCTTGAGATTTTCCTGCTTGCCAGAGCGCAGGGCCGATCACTTGAGCGGTTCGCCCAATGAGGGCGAACAAGCTCCGTGACATCACTGGCCCGCCCCCAGACAGCGCGCTGTGTAAGGCCAGGGAAAGCACCGCTTTCCCTGAGCCTCAGCGCGCCTCCGCACTGTTACAACAACTATGTCCCAGGCCTTATATGAAAGGAGGGGAGGAGCTCTTAAGAGCTCCTGAATCACATCATCATACTTAAGGAGTGTGCAGGGTCCATGGTTCTCCTAATCCATCCATTAAACGAGGTATACATGTAGATGAACAGGGCCGAGTACTTCTTCTTGGTTATTGTTCTAACCCTACCAGATCCAACAGGGAACTCCTGGATAGTGATTCAACTTTCTTTCTTTGCCTCTGTAACAAAGCTGGGTGGGATTAATGTCTACCCCTAAACTTCCGTTCCATGCTATCCAACCACTCATGTATTTTATCTGGTGAACTAATAATCCTCTTGTCTTCAGAAATAGACTAAAGGTGAGGCCCTTGATGGTCCCTAGAGAATGAAAACTATTGTCTTATTTCTGTAATTTTCTTTGGAGTACATGTCATGATAACAGATATTGGAATGGCTTAACCTTGAACCACAGCTCTATCGTTTTGAGTAAGTAAGCAGAAGATAATTTATGAGTAGCAGTACCTATTCATGAACCATGCCCATCCATATCTCCCAGATCATGTCATTTACATGGACGATGCTCATGATATGTGGGGTAAAGAACCAGGGTTCTGTTTCTGTGCAGTCAGCAGCCTAATATCGGTGTTCGATCGGATCATACATGCTAACGGATCTATGCTAAGGGCAAACAATAATGGTGATAATGAGCAACCTTCTCTGAATCATTTGTAATCTTAATATTATTTTGATTATCCCCTTGGAGTTTCAAAGCTGCTATTGTGGATTTATATGGAAGCTGGATTCCTTTCAGAAAAGGGCCTGTAAAATCAAATGAAATCAAAGTGTGGTTTAAAAAACTCTAGTTAATCCTCCAGTCGAATGCCTTCTCAGAATCTACGATCAGCAATATCGATTTTATTTTGTATTATTAATATGTTCTGTTTATATATTTATATTGATATTTATTTTCACACTTGTATTCTTGTCGACCACTCACAAAACAAACCTGGTCAGTATTAGGGATGGGGGAAACAGTTAAAATCTGTTTCCAAGAATTCCGTGGATTATTTTGACAAAATCCGATCCGCACTTTCTGTGCTGTGGGAGCAAGTTGAATAATTTCCAGCAGTTTGTATAGTTTTATTATTGTAAAATAAAGTATTTCAATTCAGTACTGATGCAGCCAGCTTTATCTCCAACCTGCCCAAGCACATGTGCTGGTGAATCCCAGAGCAAAGTGTGGAGTGTTCACAGCAAAGTGCAGAGCAGGTGGGAATTGCCAACCAGAATTAACACAGTAGGGGTCCCTGCTTCTGAATGGAAGCAGGAGCGGCTCTGAGTTTGAAGCATTGGAACCTGGCTCAATTCCCGGTGTCGGCTCCTTGTGAACTTGGGGAAATTACTTTATCACCCTGTGCCTCAGGCACCAAAAAACATAGATTGTAAATGGCAGGGACTGTGTCTGCAAAATGTCTTTGTAAAGCGCTACATAAAACTAGCAGTGCTATACAAGAACAAACTATTATTATTATTATATTAATCCTACTGGGCTGCATCAGACTAGAAGAGCTGCGCCTGGGACCAGTGAGTCGGGGGGGAGGGGGCAAGCCGGACAGCTCTGCAAGTTGGGCCTGACCTCTAGCATGCCCGTCTGCTGGTCTCTTGCGGCAGGTCCCCGGCTGACCCTTAGCAGCAGCCTGCATGACTCTATCCCTCTGTCCCATGCAGACAGGCCTCTCTCACATCAGCATGCTGGAAGCACTCTGACGTCAGCGCTCTCTGCTTCCGGCGCGCAACGGCATGAGAGGGAAGTCTGTCAGAAGTTTTGCTTGGGACAGAGGGATAGAGGCATGCAGACTGCTGCCGAAGGGAGAGTCGGGGTCCGGCCGCGAGATCACCAGCAGCCGGGCATGGCCATAGGTCGAGCCCAACTAGCAGTGCCGGCCACTGGGCCCCCACCACCACTGGACCCGGCCTGATCATCCACAAGGTGTCTTTTTTTTATATGTATTGCGGGCCTTTTTTTAAATATGTATTTATTTATAAAATATTTTACCAGGAAGTAATACATTGAGAGTTACCTCTCGTTTTCAAGTATGTCCTGGGCACATAGTTAAGACAAATAATACATGGTTACAAATACAGTTACATAAATGAACAGGGCATACATTATATACAAGACATTGCATGCACAGTTAAATAAAATATATATTATGGGTGTATGAAACAGTTACAGAACAGATTAAAATGTGAGACAGCCTTAGATTTGAAAGAACTTAAACTGGTGGTGGATGTGAGAGTTTCCGGTAGGTTGTTCCAGTTTTGGGGTGCACGGTAAGAGAAGAAGGAACGGTCGGATACTTTGTTGAGCCTTGGGACCATGAACAGTCTTTTGGAGTCTGATCTCAAATGATAAGTGCTGCATGTGGTAGGGGTGAGAATCTTGTCCAGATAGCTGGGTAGCTTGCCCATAAAGAATTTAAAGGCAAGACAGGAAAGGTGAACTTTGCGCCTAGACTCTAGTGATGACCAATCTAGTTCTTTGAGCATTTCGCAGTGATGTGTGTTGTAGTTGCATTGGAGAACTGTGACGACTCAGGAGATTCCTTCCTCTCCTGGTCCCTCTCTCCCATCTCCTATTACCCTTTCTGCTCCTTCCCACTCCTCTCCTTCATCTTCTACCTCTCTCCCCTTGCCGCAGCGCATTCCCCGCAGGTCACGCATACTCACGCGCTCCCTTAGCCCCTGCTTTGATCCTCACCGCTCCCTCTCCCCCGCGGTAGCTCCTTTACCTTCCCCTGTGGTGCCATCCATCCCGTTGCCTCCTCCTTGCGTGGTGCCCGCGTTGCGGCGTTCCGCGCGCCTGGTGACCCGTCTGGTGCGTGCACCCCCTCAGCCCACGGAGGATGCGCTTACATGCTCCTCTCTGCCTTTGCTGGCCATCGTGCGGGCACAGGCCTCGTGCGCATTCCCCTCCTCTTGGCTCCATCCCCCTCCTGCAGCTTTCCCCTGCTTCGTGCGGGCCACGCCTGTGTTGCAACCTGTGCGCGCGCATCCCCAGCTTACAGGGGGCGCGCGCACAGACTCTTCTTATCAGGTTCCCCCTGTCTCCGCCTCCCAAGCTGTACAGGCCATTCCCCTGACTGCCCCTTCTATCTCCTCCTCTTCTCTCCCTGACCACTCAGAAGCGCGTGTGAAGAGCTCCCAGGCATTTGGTAAGGAATCAGCTTTATTCTTTCTTTATTTGTTATATTTTGCTGTGGATCTGTGGGGGAGTATACTGTGAGTATACTGTGAGTTTTGTGGAGGGTTTTTGGGTGTATTTCAGGTTTAAAAACCATTTTTGGTTTTCACCCAGAGGCTGCAGTGTTTTAACCCAGCATAAGCTGCAGTTTGGCTGGCTGAAAACTGCAGTCTCAAACCCTCTCTCCTCCCCTACCCCTAGCTGTTTATTTTACTTCTAGTTTCACTTTAATTTTAAGCCTGATTTCCTTTTGTCATTTGCTTTTTTGGGAGCTCTGTGTCTTACTTTAAGACCTTCAATATTGTGGTGTGGTTTCTTGTAAGAGAGAGAGTTAATAATAAGGGAGGAAAAGGGAAGATTACAGTAGGCTTTTGAAAGCTGTTTTTTTTCATTCCCTCCCTTTGCAGAGAGTTAATTGGTTCTTAAAGGGACAGTTCCTTACTGCACCTCTCTCCTTAAGCACTACTTCCTCCCCTTACTTAGAGGCTTATATTATTATGCCTGGGGGGAATAGGACTAGTGCAGCAACGGGGGCCACACCTGGACATCGGACCCCAAAAACTGTGGCCCCATAGGAGCAACATTCATAGTCACAGCCCTAGGCCTGGTACATCCAGTACCCTGGCCACACCTCCCCCAGCTTCTGTTGTCAGTTTAACCCCTGCAGTCCCAGTTCCAAAATGGGCACAGGTGGCAGCTGCAGGCGTTGACCCCAGCAACATCAATGCTGGGGCCACGCCCTGTGTGAGCAGGAAGCTTGGGGTGAGATGCCCAATGTCACCTGGCCTTAGCATGGAAATTTATGTAAGGGCTGTGGCGGACGTTGTGGGTCCCTCTGCTTTGGTGGCGGCCAGCAAGATGTATGGGAGGGGCATTTTCTTCCTCCGTACGCTGGCTGCCACCCACACCCTGGTGCAGAAAGGCATCAGTGTAGGGAGGACCTACATCCCTATAGAACCCATGGAGGGGTTAGGCACAAAGCTCATCCTTTCAAATGTGCCCCCCTTCATCCCAGACAGCCTCTTGCGGCCGCACCTGCAAACCCTGGGAGACATTAAGTCTCCTATAACAAAATTATCTTTGGGCTGCAGGGATAGGGCACTGAGGCATGTGCTCTCATTTAGGCGGCAGGTACAGCTGCTGCTGCCGGGGAGCACAGAATCTGTGGAGTGGTCCTTTAGGGTGCCCTACGAGGGCATTCAATACACCGTGTTCTATGGCACGGAGGGGGTTAGGTGTTATTTGTGCAAGGAGCTGGGGCACACTCGTAGGAGTTGCCCCAAAGGGAATAGAACTCCCACTTCAGCTCCTGCACCCGCCCCTCCCTCTTCCAAGACACCCTGTGCCACTGTGCCCACCACAGCGGGGCCCTAGAGGGCCCAGATTCCTCCAGGGACTGCAAGAGATGTCGCTGTCCCATCCCAAACAGTGACGTCTGTACCTCTCCCCAAAGAACAGAGGGAGAAGGAAAAACCCTTGAGGGCCCAGGTCCCCTCTGGGACCGCAAGAGATGTCGCTGTCCCATCTCGAACAGTGATATCTGCACCCACCACAGCGGGGCCCTCGGGGGCCAAGGTCCCCCCTGGGACCGCAGGAGATGTCGCTGCCCCATCTCGAGCAGTGACATCTGCACCTCTCCCCGGGGAGCGGAGGGAGGGGGTCGCCCTGGAGCGGCAACCCTCTGTTGTCACTGCCCCCCCCCGGGAGGAGACACCCTGTACTGCTACACCCACCGCGGCAGAGCCCTCAGGGGCCCAGGTCCCCCCTGGGACCACAGGAGATGTCGCTGCCCCATCTCGGGCGGTGATGTCTGCACTTCTCCCCAGGAAAAAGAGGGAGAAGAAAAGAGAACCCTGAAGAAGTCACCCTCTGTTGTCTCTGTCTCCCCCCAGGAGCACCCTACCCCAATGTAAGCACCGTACAGGGTGCGGGGAAGCGGTGGGAGGCTCCCGCTGAAGAGGTAGCGGTACCCTTTTTTGGGGAATCAATCCCCAGGAAGAGGAAAGCAAAAACTAAGAACAAGAGGGTGATTGAGGAGGGCGAGGAGGGTGAACCGTATTACGTTCACCCTCAGAAGTCTCCGAAGCGGAATGCAACATCAATTCCACATAGGGTGGCCCTGTCCGGCCCACAGGTTAGGATTAGCCAGTGTAAGCTGGACCCCATAAATATGCAGTGCCCCCCCTCGAAGATCTGGAGGGAATGCAGGAGGAGGTACCCGGCGTCCCTGGGGTGGAAGATCAAAGTGCTCAACAACATGAGGCTTTGCTCCTAGAAATGGACGTTGGGGAGACTTCCAACACCCCTCCCAGTTGGAGAACATCCCCCGGGGACTTGTGTTTCGGTGAATCTGCCACGCCGGACGTAGTTGTCTTCGGGGACTCGGAGGTCGGCCGGGATCCCCCTCCGGCTGTGCCGCCTTCGGGTGGCATACCTGAGGCTGAGCCCCGGTTTGTGTCACCGGAAGAAGGGGATGGGCTAGGGCTGACCCCGTGGTTGGAGGTTTGGAGGATGGAGCGGGGGAGGCGGGTGTGGGTGAGGGTGTTTTAGCGAGCACTTCATTTTGCATCTGGGAGATGCCAGATGTGAGATCTGGTGAGGAGTTTTGGTCGGGCACTTTATTGGAGGCGACTGCTGGGCTGGACCCTCCGTATGAGGTACTTGCTGAAAAGTGCCCTCCCGCGATTAATGCGAACGCCCGTGGCATACCGTTTGTTCGCATGGTGGTAGAGGAGACCAGGAGGGCACTGTGTGTCTCGTTGGCCCCCGAGGACACTAGGGAGACCGCTACCTCTGCCATACCGCTACCAGCTTCCCCTGAACATCCCACCCCGGGGTTGGATGTGGAGGATATATTGGACCCCCTCGTGGAAACACCGAGGAGGGGACCCACTTTAAGGCTGAGAAAGGCCCTCGCAGGGAAAGGCAAGGTCTTCAGTTTTTCAGTCAAGAGGAGGTCGGGGAGTTGGGGCTCAGTGAGGAGTCCTCTGGCACTGCGGGGGCGGTGGACTCTTTGACCCCCATTATCCCTGCCCAGGAGCTAGATGGTTTCCTGGAGGATACCCTCTGCAAACACGGAACCACGAAGGTGCAGTTGGCCCTTGGAAGGTGGAAGGATGCCCCGGTCATTCTCCACTCTCTCTTAGTATACATCTGTAAGGAATCAGGGGCCACGTCCCTTGTGGTGTGACCCCCTCCTTACCCACTACCAGTACTGCAGAGGCTGCTGCCCCCCGTCGCCACCCATGCCGCCGCCCAGTGCATACCTTGAACTCTGCCGTCGCCATCTTGGATTCTGGCACTGGTGTTACAGACTCTCAGCTGTGCTCCACTACTTCCTGGTCTCTCAGCCACTCACGAGCAGCTCCTCGACACGCCTCCACCATGCCCCTCGTCCGTATTGGTCACTGTCGCTTTAAATATTCTGCTTTGGCTTCACTTCCTTGCCGAGCATAGATCCTTATGGGATGTTACCTGTGTTTCTGCCACAAGCCTTGTTCTTTCGTTACGTATCTCTGTTTTTGTTCCAGTTCGTTGTACTCGTCCAGTTTCCTCCAGGCCTGCTGCTGCTACGCTGAGTTCCTGAGTTCCTGGTTCTTACAGACCTGCTTCGTTTGCGCTGTAACACGGGGTTACTAGTGCTGCCTGGTGGTGTGCCTATTGCGGTCAGTCTTCCCTCTCCTAGACCAGAGCCATGGGTCGTGGACGCCACTCGCGTAAACCTCGTTCCCGACCTGCAGCGATTGCGCTGACGCAAAAGGACCAGCTTGATTTCCTGTTGCCGACTCCCTGTTTGAACTACGACTACCCGGATATCTCCTACCCCGACTCTGGCTTGCCCAACAACTTTGCTGTTAACTCCAGTCCTGAACCCGGCCTGTTTGACTATGAACTGCGCACTCCGGACCAGTCTGCGCGGTATAAGGTCGGTGATTTCATAACCCAGCCTCAGCCCCGCGGTCCGGTCCCGGTTTGTGGCGAGCACAATCGTGACAACATCAGGGCTAACCACAAGGCCAAACTCTCTGGGCCTATCCATCTTCGTGTCCTGAAATTTCATAAATTGATGTGAGACCACATAAAGGCTTCTCGGGGTGTAGCTCCCTGAGTGCCTGTGGAAAGCAAAACTCCTGATTACCAATGGCTTTGAGCATCGGTACACTTAACGTGAATGGCTGTAAGGACGGGTTTCGCAGGTTCCAGGTACTCTCCTTTTTACAGAAGGGAAAGTATTCTGTGAGTTTCCTGCAGGAACCCGCTACCACTCCAGAGGCTGAAGCCAGCTGGCATCTGGAGTGGCAAGGCAAGGTCTTCTTCAGCCACCTCACTTCGTCATCTAGTGGGGTGGTGACCATGTTCTCTGAGTCCTTTCAACCAGAGCTACTGCTTGCCAAAACTGTTGTTCCAGGTCGACTGTTGCATCTCAGGGTCCGGCACGAGGACTACACGTTTAATTTCTTGAACGTGTATACTAATGCACCGGACCCCTGAGAAGGCAGTTCTTCGTCAGAATGTCTAAATACCTGGAGACAGTCGACGCGGATGAACACGTGGTGCTCGGAGGTGATTTCAACTGCACCCTCGAGGCTCTGAAAGACCGGAATGGCCCGGAGCCACACCCGTGTTCTGCGTCGGCCTTGCGGGAGGTCATCACCCGCTACTCCTTAGTAGACGTCTGGCGAGAACAACATCCCGAGGTATCCACTGAGTTCACCCATGTTAGGGTGTTTAGGGGTGAACGGATGTCCTGGTCCCGGATCGACAGGCTGTATATATCCAGCCATAGCCTGTCGCGAGCCCAGTCCAGTACCATTAGGCTGGCTCCGTTTTCGGACAACAATTGTGCGTCCATGACGGTGGCGCTACTACCAGCAGCGCCCTCGGCCGCCTATTGGCACTTCAACAATACGTTGTTGGAAGACAAGGGGTTTGCAACGTCAGTCTGAGACTTTTGGATGGCCTGGAGAGGTTGCAGATCAGACTTTGCCACGTTAGAGCAGTGGTGGGACGTGGGCAAGGTTCATCTGCGCCTCGTTTGTCAGGAGTACACCAAAGGTGCCAGCAGGCGGCGCGATGCTGAGATCAAGGCCCTTAGGGAAGAGGTGCTCGATCTCGAGAAGTGGCTGTCTGTGTCAGGAGACCAATACCTGCAGTGTGCGTACGTGGAGAGGAAGTGCGCTCTCCGGGACTTGGAAGATCAGAGAGCTCGGGGGGCGGATGTGCAATCCCGCATCCATCCATCGGGAGAAGGGTCGCGGGCCGCGCCTCTTCTTTATTGCGCTGGAGAAAAAGAGGGGAAACCGTAAACATATCACCTGCTTGCTAGCAGAAGACGGTACCCCTCTGACTGACCCGGAGAGCATCCGGGACAGAACCTGGAGATTCTACGTAGACCTTTTCTCTCCGGAGTCCATCCAGCCAGACGCATGCAGGGTCTTATGGGAGGGGCTTCCCACGGTCGGCGAGGGTAGAAGGGAGCAGCTTTAGTTACCTTTGACTCTGGCCGAGCTCTCTGAAGCCCTCAGTCTCATGTCCCGCGGAAAAACGCCGGGGCTAGACGGGCTGACTGTGGAGTTCTTCCAGTTTTTCTGGGAGATGCTGGGCCCTGATTTCACCGAGGTCCTGGCCGAAGCTCTGGAGACCGGTGAGATGCCCCTTTCGTTTCGGCGGGCAATACTGTCTCTGCTGCCGAAGAAGGGGGATCTCCGCCAGATCTCTAACTGGCGACCGGTCTCACTGCTAAGCACGGACTATAAGATCGTAGCCAAAGCGCTCTCGCTGAGGCTCAAGTCAGTGCTGGCAGAGGTGATTCACCCCGACCAGTCCTATACTGTCCCGGGCCGGAGTATTCATTACAACATTTTTCTGGTCCAGGACCTGCTACATCACGTGCAGAGGACTGGTCTGTCACTCGCCCTCCTGTCCCTAGATCAGGAGAAGGCATTTGACAGGGTGGATCACCGTTACCTCATGCAGACCCTGCGGGAGTTTGGCTTCGGCCCACAATTTGTGGGCTTTCTCCAGATGCTGTATGCCTCTGCATAGTGTCTGGTGAAGATCAATTGGTCCCTGACGGCACCTTTTGTGTTTGGTCGGGGAGTACATCAAGGGTGCCCCCTGTCTGGGCAACTGTACTCGCTGGCCATTGAGCCCTTCCTCTGCCTACTGAGGAGGAGGCTCACCGGGCTGGTGCTGTGGGAGCCCGACATGCGGGTAGTCCTGTCGTCTTATGCCCTCAGGGGAAGAACCCTGGTGATCAACCAGCTGGTGGCCAGTCAGCTATGGCACCGGCTGATAGCCATGGGTCCGACCCCCGAATTTATCAACAAGATCCAGAGGAGATTGATGGATTTTCTCTGGATGGGGAAGCATTGGGTCTCTGCGGGAGTTGCGTGCCTTCCTTTGGAGGAGGGTGGACAGGGAGTGGTGTGTGTCTGTTCGCAGTTACACACTTTCCGCCTCCAATACCTGCAGAGATACCTATTCGCAGATCCGTCTCCGCAGTGGTGCCAGCTGGCAACCAGTTTCTTTCGCCAGCTGCGCAATATGAGGTATGACCGGCAACTGTTTATCATCAGGCCCGAAGGTTTAGGTAGAGACCTCTCGGAGCTGCCGGCATACTACCGGGACTTACTTAAGGCCTGGAAACTGGTCTCCATGACCAGGAAGGAACAAACAGGCGGTGGGGGTTGATTTCCTCGCCGAGCCCCTGCTGTATAATCCGGCAGTGTGGGCTCGGATGTTGGATTCACCCTCTATTTGCCGCCGGCTAATCCTGGCGCAGGTGACCAGAGTCGGGGATCTCCTTGACTTTGAGCAGCGAGACCAGGTTATGGCAGAGGTGCTCGCGCCCCGTATGGGTCTGCGTACTGCCCGCATCCCTCGTTTGATCCGGGAGATTAAAGATGCCATCCACTCCGACTCACGCACCTTCATTGAGGGGATATTGCAGACCGGAGAGCCTTGTCAACCTATCAACTTCAGCTCTCCTGATCTTTGCGTGGAACCAAAGCCACGGCAACCCCCTCAGGCTCCTCTCTCCCCCAACGTCAGCAGGTTGGGGGATATGTCCCCGGCATGTTTCCGCAGCATGCCGAGGAAAGTCCTGTATTCTCTAGTGCTCCATATAGTGCACTACCTCGCCCTTGTCACCCGCCCTGATACTATCTGGAGGTGGGTATTTTCTGCGAACGAGGGCGAGATACCCCGGTGGAAAGAACTCTTTTCAGGTTTGGTTCCCCGTCCAGCCGGGGATTTGAGTTGGAGGGTCCTCCATGGTGCATTGAGCACAGGAGAGTACTTGGCACACTTCACGGACTCCCCCGCCGCCTGTCCCTTTTGTGGTGAGCGGGAGTCCGTATATCACATTTATTTGAGTTGCGCCGGACTGCAGCCCCTCTTTTTCTTCTTGAAGAGCCTTCTCCTGCAGTTCTGGCTACACTTCTCCCCTCATCTTTTTATTTTTGGGTGCCCAGTGTCCCAGAACGATAAGCCTAGGGATCTCCTGGTCAACCTGCTCCTGGCATTGGCTAAGGTAGCCATTTGTAAAACCAGGAGCAGGTTTTGGAGGGGGGATCCCAACTAGCATCGTGGCCATGTTCCGGGCGCTGGTACACTCCCGTATTCGGGCAGAGTACTCGTACGCCGAGTCTACTGGGACGGTTTCAGAGTTTGCCTCCCAGTGGGCGTTAGGCGGGGTGCTCTGCTCGGTATCCCCCATCGAGGGTTCTTTAGAGTTAACCCTTCTGCTTTAAGTGCACTTCAACAGTGCACTTGTTGGTCTTCTTTTGAATATTTGTTTGACTGGTTTTTCTTTGTTCTACTTGGCAACAAGTGGAATTGCTGTTCAACTGAATTGGCTGGCTTCGCCGGCCAATCAGTTTTAAACCAGATCAAAATAGACCCACTTCTCTCTCTACTCCTCCCCTCTCTGTCATTGGTGCACCTTCCTTTATAATCCCTGTCTGTCCACCTCTTCCTCGCTCTGCATAGCTCCTCTTTCCATGTGTGTACCTGAATCATGCTGTGCTCCCTCTGTGCTCCTGTGATTACCTGCTCCTGTGCTACTTTGGATTTCCCTGGCTTTGACCCCTGCTTACCCTGGACTACTCTGCTCTCTGGTATCCCTTTGAACCCTGCTACGCATACGATTCCACAAACCTCTGGCTTCCTAGGACCTGGCTTGCCCTCTGACGACTCTACCATCTGGATCCCTGAACATTAGCAAACGGACATGACTATTCTCACGGACATTCCCCAAGCGTTGCAAGTATACACTAACAACTCTTCCAACAGGCCCAGGAACGCTATACCACACTCCGGGCTTGCTCCCACTGCTGTGGGTGTGTGGTATCATACCGTTCCCACCTCAGTACTGGGGTCTAGCTTGGTCTGCGGCCATACAGGCATGACATTATGCAGAGCCCAACAAACACAGACCCCCCTGAGGTGGGTACAAGTATTACCATAGAGGCCTTACGCTTTGTTAGCGATCAGCTGTCCACTGTTTCTCAGCAATTAGCCACCTTCACCCGTCAGGAGGGTTCCACGGCTTCTGCGCCAACAATGGCCAATTCCTACGCCAGCCCTGGCCCACGGATTCCCTCTCCGAATCGCTATGATGGGAACCCCCTCAACTGCCGCGGGTTCTTAACTCAATGTGAGGTGCAGTTTGAAATGTCTCCCTCTCTGTTTCCTACTGGCCGTGCTAAGATTGCTTATATTTACGCCCTACTCACCGGAGACGCCCTTGCCTGGGCCTCTCCCCTATGGGAGCGTGGAAGCGAAATAACGCAAGATTATACTTTATTCAGACATGAATTTCAACTTGTGTTTGATACCCCTGCACGGCACGAGACAGCTGCCTTCTCCCTCTTCCATGTTTCTCAGGGTCGAAATTCAGCTGCCAAATACGCCATCGTTTTCCGTACGCTGGCCGCCGAAGTCCAATGGAATGATGAGGCTCTCGCAGCTGCGTACTGGCACGGACTTTCAGATACGTTGAAAGACTATCTGGTTACTCACGCCCGACCTACGTCCCTAGAGGAACTCATCACCCTGAGCGTACGCATGGATCAGCGCATGCAGGAGCGATGACAGCGAGAAACACTGTTCCCGTTCTTTTCCCTCTGTTGTTTCTCACAGGCCAGTTGCTACTCCTCTCCTGGCCCTGGAGGCCTCGGAACCTATGCAGGTAAGTAGTCAACAACTCCAGGCAACCGAGAGAGAGCGGCGGCGCCAGAACAGGCTGTGTTTCTACTGTGCTTCCTCGGAACATCGTCTCCAGAATTGTCCCTTGAAGCCGGGAAACGGGCACACCCAGTAAAGGTAGAGGGGCTTCTACTGGGTACTGTCTCTCCTAACCCCTCTCCTTCCAATGCTCTCCCAAGGAACCTGATGCTACCAGCCACGCTGGAGGGTCCCAACCTTGTCGTAAAGGTCGAAGCGTTCATCGATTCCGGATCGAGCGGTAATTTCCTGGACCAGCAGTTTGCAGTGGAGAATCAAATCCCCATGGTCAGAAGGAAGAGCCCAGTTGGCCTTGAAGCCATCGACGGATGACCACTCCAGCCGGCTTTCATCATCTGGGAGTCTATTACTTTTACCTTGACCCTGGCTGATGGTCACAAGGAGGTAATTGTCTTTGACGTTTTCCAGTCCCCTTCCATACAAATTATATTAGGATTGCCTTGGCTTCAATTCCACAATCCGCGCATTGATTGGTCCGGAACCTTGCCTATCCAGTGGCCCTCATCCGCAGATACTACGCCAGCAGATCCTCCCATGATTGTGCTTGCTGGTCTGGACTCCGTTCCTGCCGATCTTTCGTCCCTGCCTGCCGTGTACCATGAGTACCTGGACGTGTTCAACAAGGTACAAGCAGAGGTCCTCCCTCCTCATCGCCCTTACGATTGCCCGGTCGACCTCATTCCTTGGACTGTTCTGCTGAAGTCTAAGTCTTACCCACTCTCCATCCCGGAGACCAAGGCCATGACTACTTATATTCAAGAAAACCTGGAAAAATGTTTCATCTGCAACTCCACCTCTCCTGCTGATGCTGGGTTTTTTTTGTGAAGAAGAAGGATGGATCACAAGGGCCATGCATAGACTTCCACGGACTCAATAAGATCACGGTGAAAAACAGGTATCCGCTTCCGCTCATTTCTGAACTGTTCGATCGTCTCCAAGGAGCCTTTATTTTTTCAAAACTTGACTTAAGGGGTGCCTATAATCTCATTCGCATAAGGGAGGGAGACGAGTGGAAAACAGCATTTAACACACATTCTGGACACTATGAATACCTTGTTATGCCCTTTGGGCTATGTAACGCCCAGGCCGTGTTTCAGGAATTTATGAACGACATCTTCCGTGACGTTTTGGGAACTTTTGTCATTGTCTATCTAGATGACATCCTTATTTTTTCTAAAAATCTGGAGGAACACATTCAACATACCTAACTTGTGCTCTCCAGGCTTCGTTCTAACCGTCTTTACGCCAAAATGGAGAAGTGTTTGTTTCACCAGGCTTCCACGGCCTTCCTAGGCTATATCATCTCCAGCCAAGGTTTCTCCATGGACCCAGAGAAGCTGAAGGCGGTTCTCGACTGGCCACTCCCTAATTCACTCAAGGCTGTGCAACGTTTTCTTGGCTTCGCCAATTATTACAGGAAGTTTATCAAAAAAAATTCTTCCATTGCCCTTCCCATCACCGCCTTGACCAAAAAGGGTGCCGACGTCTCATCCTGGTCACCAGAGGTCATCGCAGCCTTTGAGACTCTCAAGAAGGCATTCGTGTCTGCCCCCATCCTTCATCATCCAGATACACCCCTCCCCTTTACTTTGGAGGTTGACGCCTCAGACGTAGGAGCTGGCGCAGTTCTTTCCCAGAGGACATCTCCCCAAGAGAAACTCCATCCTTGTGGTTTTTTTTTTCAGCAGCAGAAAAGAATTATGATGTCGGTAATCGTGAACTTTTGGCCATTAAGTTGGCTCTCCAGGAATGGAGACATCTTTTAGAGGGTTCCAAAGAACCAATCGCCATTCTCACTGACCACAAAAATTTGTTATATATTGAGGGTGCTCGTCGCTTGGGCTCCCGCCAGGCTCGCTTGTCACTCTTCTTTTCCCGCTTCAACTACACCATCTCTTATATTCCTGGTACCAAAAATGTTAAAGCGGACGCCCTTTCTCGTCAGTTTGCCTCTGAGACCGAGGCTAAAGAAGTCTCAGAACCTATTCTCCCGGCCAAGTGCATAGTCTCTGCTAACAACTTTGATGTATTAGACGAGATCCACAAGGCACAAGCACATATTCCCAGCAGGTTCAGGGTACCAGAAGGACGTCTCTACGCAGCTCCACGTTTCCGCCATAAAGTCTTACTTTGGGGTCATTCCTCTAGAGCAGTTGGTCATCCAGGATTCAAGAGGACGGCTGATCTCATTAAATGGAATTTTTGGTGGCCTAAGATGAATCAAGATATTCTCAATTTTACTTCCGCCTGTCCTTTATGTGCCCAGAATAAAAACCTCCATCATAAGCCTTCTGGACTTCTGCTACCCCTTCCCATTCCTGAACAACCCTGGAAACACATTTCGATGGACTTTATCGTTGAACTGCCTGTGTCCAAAGGATGAACACTATTTTGGTCGTGGTTGATAGATTTTCAAAGCAGGATCACTTTATTCCCCTCAAGGGTCTTCCCAACTCGGCCACCTTGGCGGATGTCTTCTCCAAAGAGATCTTCAGGCTGCATGGCGTTCCCATTTCTATCGTCTCAGACCATGGGTCCCAGTTCATCTCAAAATTCTGGCGATCTTTCTATCAAAGATTGGGTATCTCCCTCTTGTTCTCCTCTGGATATCATCCACAAACCAACGGTAAAACTGAAAGGATGAACCAAACTCTCGAACAGTATCTAAGATGCTTCATTTCTGACTCACAAGATAACTGGGTGGATCTCCTACCATGGGCCGAATTTGCCATCAATTCCTTAAAGAATGAGTCTACTCAGGAGTCTCCTTTCTTTATCAAATGTGGCTTTCACCCCAGTAGTCTCCCTCTCTCACCTTCTCCTTCTGGTGTTCCTGCAGCCGACTCTCATATCACCACCTGGAAAAAGATTCTCAAGTCCTTACGGTCTGCGGTGGCCAAACAAAAGACCAAGGCTGATCGTCACCGCCAAAAAGGTCCTTCGTTCAAACCTGGTGATCTGGTCTGGCTGTCGTCCAAAAATATTAGGCTCAAACCTCCTTCACCCAAACTGTCCCCTAGATTCTTGGGAACATTAAAAATTCTAGAGAAGGTTAATCCTGTAGCCTATCGCCTCGATATTCCCCCCTCAATGAAAATTCCGTCAGTCTTTCACGTTTCCAATTTGTGTCCAGCCCTCATTTCCCGGATCCCTCTCGTAGACCTAGTCCAGTGTCCACCCTGGGTCAACAGGAGTACGAGATACAGTCTCTCATCGACTCGCGTGTCTCCAAAAAAGGACTTCAGTTTTTAGTACACTGGAAGGGCTACGGTCCTGAGGAACGTTCCTGGGTACCGGCACATCACGTCCACGCCACGAGGTTGCTTTCCCAGTTTCACCAGAAATTCCCCCTTAAGCCGTGGTTGGATCACTCGGATATTGATCATCAAGGGGGTGACACTGTGACGACTCAGGAGATTCCTTCCTCTCCTTGTCCCTCTCTCCCATCTCCTGTTACCCTTTCTACTCCTTCCCACTCCTCTCCTTCATCTTCTACCTCTCTCCCCTTGCCGCAGCGCATTCCCCGCAGGTCTCGCATACTCACGCGCTCCCTTAGCCCCTGCTTTGATCCTCCCCGCTCCCTCTCCCCTGCGGTAGCTCCTTTACCTTCCCCTGTGGTGCCATCCATCCCGTTGCCTCCTCCTTGCGTGGTGCCCGCGGCGCGTTGTTCTGCGTCTAGTGACGCGTCCGGTGCGTGCACCCTCTCAGCCCACGGAGGATGCGCGTACATGCTCCTCTCTGCCTTTGCTGGCATCGCGTGGGCACAGGACTCACGCGCGTTCCCCTCCTCTTGGCTCCGTCCCCCTCCTGCGGTCTTCCCCTGCTCCGTGCGGGCCGCGCCTGTGTTGCAACCTGTGCGCGCGCATCCCCAGCTTACAGGGGGCGCACGCACAGACTCTTCTTATCAGGTTCCCCCTGTCTCCGCCTCCCAAGCTGTACAGGCCATTCCCCTGACTGCCCCTTCTGTCTCCTCCTCTTCTTCCCCTGACCTATCTCTTGCTTCTCACTCAGAAGCGTGTGTGAAGAGCTCCGAGGCATTTGGTAAGGAATCAGCTTTATTCTTTCTTTATTTGGTATAGGTAGATAAGGGAATAAACCCCTAAAGTGGTGCTTCAAATTGGTGTCGGTATTGAGGACTGTTTAATCCTCAGTGTAGCAGTGGTAGGGCAGATTTGCCATGTTTGAGGTGATAGAGCAGAGCAGCGGAGTGAGTACCCCTATATAGAAAATATTAACTTCTTTTGGGCACAATAAGGCACAATCTGGATAGCCGTATAAGAAAAATGATCTCTAACCTGACCGGAGTGCTTCTCCCATCCGGCGGTTCCTTCTGTGGCAGATCACGTGTTCCCGGCGGGTCCTCGAGCAGGGAGTGCAGGGACTCGTGTAGCTGGCTCGTGTAGTGCCTGATGGCTGTCCATTCCAAAGGAGGGGGTCTCACCGCTGCTCTCTTGGAGCGTGCGTCCGTCCCAGAGCAGGTGAGTAAGAGGAGGGGAGAGACAAGGACATTAGAGCACAGCAAAAAGACAGGCTGGCGGCAGTGACTGCGTGCAAAAGCTTTATTCCGGCAACATTGCCATTAAAAACAGGACAGGTTCTCTGACGCGTTTCGTCTAAGAGACTTTTTCAAAGAGTGCTATACTGCAGCCAGGGATGTTCCCTAAATACCCACAGACACCCACGTGATCAATTTGAAATCCCCGCCCCTGGCCGGTAATTTACAGGCCACTGGATAATTATGTAAATTAGAAGGGCGCTGCCCATCAAATCCAATGGAGGGGAGTTTTAACCATATGGTTCCTGAATACATTATGGGAAACTAATACTGTAAGGGTAGCAGGTTTATCCTCTGGCTGCCATAGCAAACTGATATGTGGAGAACATAACACAACATGACATTTAATCTTATTTAAAATATATACATATTAATATACATTAATAGGTAATGCATCATCTGATAATATTAAGCATATTAGAATGACCATTTAGCTTGCAAGAGATTATCCTAGAGAACTAGATGTACTTAATTCACCTATTATGCATAAAAATAATAAAAAAACAAAAAACATGTTTAAGACATGTCACAAATCTAAACATTAAAAAATAAAATAAGAACAGCCACACAGAGAGAATATATAAATTGTCACATAATCCTAGTTGAAAGTTCAGGCAGCAGACAATGAGGGATACATAAAAGACTGACACTATTGCATTCTATTTTGCATTCTATTTTGTATCGTAGCAACAGACCACCCAATAATTTTGGGCAACTTCATATTATTGTGATACAGAAGATTATATTAGTACATCCAAAGTTATAACAATAATTTTGAAGCCTCTAAAAACAATAAAGGCAAGAAAGCAAAAGAGCAGCAGAACAACGGCAGAGAAATAACATAAGTACCGGTCTTGTATTCAAACACCTAATATATAATTTTCAGTTTTTAGTTTCAATATTTCAAATTTTAGTATTTTAGTATTTTAGTAGACCCTAGGTACATCAACCAGGGGACAAACAGTTCACCAGCCCATATATACATATATCTCTCTCTATTCAGCAAACAGTTGACTGTGATACACAGGGCTAGCAGTCTATAAAAAATGGGACAGCTCCCAATCCACATTTAGACCTTGTGGGTGGAGACTGTCCGTACAAAAGATCCATGACATCTCTTTTTGGTTCAATATCTTAAGTCTATTACCACCCCTTATAATATTAGGGACATGTTCAAGTCCCAAAAAGGAAAAGCCATGTAGGCCACCTTGTCGACAGGAGGAAAAGTGTCGAGAGACCGGGTGCAACAAGTCCTTTTTCTTAATTAGCCGTACATGTTCCTGTATTCTCGTTTTTAGCGCTCTAATTGTACGGCCAATATAGGTCTTGTTGCATCCGCATTTAATCATGTAGACTACATGACTACTGTTGCAGTTGATGAACGTATGTATGGGTTTTTTAATCTTTGGTTTAAGACAATCAATTACCTTAGTTGGTCTAGCATACTGGCACACATTACACCGTCCACATGGGAAGAACCCTTTAGGTATATTACTAATTTTTTTCACACTTTGGGATGAAAAGAGACTGGGTGACAAATAAGATGATAAAGGTTTTGCTCTACGAAAGACCAATTTGGGCCTTTCCTTTGTGATGTTTCCTAGGTCACAGTTAGTTTAAGTGTTTCCCAGTGTCTGGCTATAATGGGCCTAATGTCGTTTGATTGACGGCTCTGTCTGGTGATAAACAGGGGTGCATTTTGGGTGCGATCTCCCTTTTTCCCTTTTGTTCTTGACAGAAGCTCTTCCCTTGACATTGCTTTAACTATAGTAAATGTTTTCACTAGATCCTCTTCAGGATCACCCTCTGTCCTTGAATCTGTTAATCATTAGATTTGCCTGGTTGATGAAATTTTCATCGGTTGAACACAACCTTCTGAGGCGCATAAGTTGCCCCTTTGGTATACCTTTCTTGAGGGGCAATGGGTGATTACTATTCGCCATAAGGTAAGTGTTCCTGGAGTTGGGCTTCCTGTACACGTCAGTCTGAATCTCTCCCATTAAATTAACATAAATAAGGATATCCAAGAAGTGTATTTGATTACTACTGTGCTCATATGTGAAGTGCAGGTTATAATTATTAGAATTTAAAGACTGGATAAAAAGCTCCAGAGTGTGAGTGTCACCCTCCCAAATCAAAAACAGATCGTCGATATAGCGGCCATAAAACAAAATGTGTTTCCTAAATAAATTTAAATCGCTATAAATAAATAGTGATTCCCAAAACCCCATGAAAAGATTCGCATAAGAGGGTGCAAAAGACGTACCCATTGCAGTGCCAGTGAGTTGCAAATAAAATTGTGAATCATAGCTAAAGTAGTTGTGCGTGAGCAAAAATGTGATAGATTCAATTAAAAAAATACAAAGTGCAGGGGAGAGATCAGATTTGTTAAGAAAGTGCTGTACAGCCTCTATGCCCTGCCTGTGGTTTATGATGGAGTACAATGACTTCACATCCATAGTCACCCAGACACAGTTGGTAGTCCAATTTATTGTTTGTAAGTCTTCAATTAAATGTCTGGAATCTTTAGTGTAAGAGGGCAGGCTGAGCACTACAGGCTGTAGAAAAAAAATCAACGTAACGTGATAAAGCATCTCCCAAAGATCCAATACCTGACACAATTGGCCTACCTGGAGGTTGCGTCAGGGTTTTATGGATCTTTGGGAGATGATAAAAAATAGGTATAATTGGGTCTGGTGTGTACAGGAAGCCCAACTCCTTAGGATCCAAAATATAGAGGACTTCACCCAATTCCAGGTGTGACCTAAGCTGGACGAGGTATCTTTGAGTAGGGTCTGAGGTAAGTTTTTTATATGTAACAACGTCTCCTAGCTGTCTGAGAGCTTCCTTGTTATAATCTTCCGAGGACTGAACAACAATTGCTCCTCCCTTATCTGCTTTTTTAATGACAAGGGATTTATCTTTTTGTAAATTAATTAGCTCTTGTCGTTCAGTCCTCGAGAGATTATCCCCTTTGGGGTGACCAATCGTGATCCCCTCCGCCAGTATTCTAAGGTCCCTCTCGACAAGTTTCTCAAATGTAGAGATAAAGGGACCCTTAGAGTTATTGGCGCAGAAGATTGACTTTCTTTTAAAATTTGTATGTTCGTGTTGGAATTATGGATGACACATTTGAGGATTGTGTCCAAGAGGATGGCGCAGATACATTTGTATTTAGATGCAGTGACCACACCAAAAGAAGCAGAAAAGCTGAACATGTCTTTGATGAAACCGGTAAAGTGTTTTGTGAGGAATCATCTGACCTGGTGACCTATTTTCAAAAGTTAGAACAATTACTATCACTCAATATCCGGTTATGGTGGGACATAACTTCCTTGGATAACTATGTGAGAGCTAACAGAATTCCAAGGGGGTTACGTATTAAAAAATCTCCCACCTTTGGATTTATTAGCAAAGAATTTGAAATTAAATGGAGGATGGCCTTAGATGAGTGTTCCTTTAAACTCATGGGACTAATTATTACTCATAAAAAGGAAGAGAGATCTGCTTTAGAGAAAGACATTTTGGATCTGAAAACAAAATTAAAATCATTTAACAAAATGGAACATTTCTCTAATAATGACCTGATCCTGTCCCAGAATATAGACGAGGTAGAGAACACGATCTTGGAAAAGAAACAATCCAAGTTTGAAAGGGACAAGCAAGATTATCTTAAACATCAAGTATATTTCTGGGAACTACCCCCAAAACCTAACACAAATAGATTTAGAGGTAGATCTAAATCACCCCAACATAGATCTAATCAGAATAAGGGTGCCAACCAACCAACCCCTAAAAAATCCATACTCAAAAATAAATATGCTGAAGCGTCTAGTGCAGACTCAGATCTTTCAGAGGGGGAAAATAGACCTACCTCAATTACATTTGAAAAAGAGAAATACGATGATCCCTGGAAGAAGAAAAACACAGGTGGGGTACTTCGCGAGTCCACTACCTCGGATAGATTGAGCCACACCACATATACCGGTGAAGATGATGCAAGACCATCCACCTCCTCCTTTGTACCCGCTTTTTTAGGACGCGGAGGTCCAAAAGGAAGAGGGGAAGTCCAAAGAGGGGCCACGAAGAGAAAAAAGTATCATTAGCGGAGGACAATGTCATTAATATCTCGAACATGTCACTGACCATTGACCAACTAAAACTCCTGAATAAAGGGCTTAATTTTGCTCCGCTAAGTAACTTTGATCTCTTCAGTACCATCATAGACTTGCAGTGTTTCACTCGTAAGCTGGCCCTAACCAAGTTCTTTTCAGCACACAAGAGTTCACCAAATGAATCAGGAGAGACCATGGACTCTATTGCAGATGTTGATTTAAATGTATATGATACTAACAGAGAAATTCTTTCTTACAGGGAGCACTGTGCAGTTGCAGATTTGGAGGGTCTCCTTGGTGACCAAACGGGTAATTCATCCCCATATGAACTTTCTATGGATTTCTTCCAACACGAACATACAAATTTTAAAAGAAAGTCAATCTTCTGCGCCAATAACTCTAAGGGTCCCTTTATCTCTACATTTGAGAAACTTGTCGAGAGGGACCTTAGAATACTGGCGGAGGGGATCACGATTGGTCACCCCAAAGGGGATAATCTCTCGAGGACTGAACGACAAGAGCTAATTAATTTACAAAAAGATAAATCCCTTGTCATTAAAAAAGCAGACAAGGGAGGAGCAATTGTTGTTCAGTCCTCAGAAGATTATAACAAGGAAGCTCTCGGACAGCTAGGAGACGTTGTTAAATATAAAAAACTTACCTCAGACCCTACTCAAAGATACCTCGTCCAGCTTAGGTCACACCTGGAATTGGGTGAAGTCCTCTATATTTTGGATCCTAAAGAGTTGGGCTTCCTGTACACACCAGACCCAATTATACCTATTTTTTATCATCTCCCAAAGATCCATAAAACCCTGACGCAACCTCCAGGTAGGCCAATTGTGTTAGGTATTGGATCTTTGGGAGATGCTTTATCACGTTACGTTGATTTTTTTCTACAGCCTCTAGTGCTCAGCCTGCCCTCTTACACTAAAGATTCCAGACATTTAATTGAAGACTTACAAACAATAAATTGGACTACCAACTGTGTCTGGGTGACTATGGATGTGAAGTCATTGTACTCCATCATAGACCACAGGCAGGGCATAGAGGCTGTACAGCACTTTCTTAACAAATCTGATCTCTCCCCTGCACTTTGTATTTTTTTAATTGAATCTATCACATTTTTGCTCACGCACAACTACTTTAGCTATGATTCACAATTTTATTTGCAACTCACTGGCACTGCAATGGGTACGTCTTTTGCACCCTCTTATGCGCATCTTTTCATGGGGTTTTGGGAATCACTATTTATTTATAGCGATTTAAATTTATTTAGGAAACACATTTTGTTTTATCGCCGCTATATCGACGATCTGTTTTTGATTTGGGAGGGTGACACTCACACTCTGGAGCTTTTTATCCAGTCTTTAAATTCTAATAATTATAACCTGCACTTCACATATGAGCACAGTAGTAATCAAATACACTTCTTGGATATCCTTATTTATGTTAATTTAATGGGAGAGATTCAGACTGACGTGTACAGGAAGCCCAACTCCAGGAACACTTACCTTATGGCGAATAGTAATCACCCATTGCCCCTCAAGAAAGGTATACCAAAGGGGCAACTTATGCGCCTCAGAAGGTTGTGTTCAACCGATGAAAATTTCATCAACCAGGCAAATCTAATGATTAACAGATTCAAGGACAGAGGGTGATCCTGAAGAGGATCTAGTGAAAACATTTACTATAGTTAAAGCAATGTCAAGGGAAGAGCTTCTGTCAAGAACAAAAGGGAAAAAGGGAGATCGCACCCAAAATGCACCCCTGTTTATCACCAGACAGAGCCGTCAATCAAACGACATTAGGTCCATTATAGCCAGATACTGGGAAACACTTAAACTAGACTGTGACCTAGGAAACATCACAAAGGAAAGGCCCAAATTGGTCTTTCGTAGAGCAAAACCTTTATCATCTTATTTGTCACCCAGTCTCTTTTCATCCCAAAGTGTGAAAAAAATTAGTAATATACCTAAAGGGTTCTTCCCATGTGGACGGTGTAATGTGTGCCAGTATGCTAGACCAACTAAGGTAATTGATTGTCTTAAACCAAAGATTAAAAAACCCATACCTACGTTCATCAACTGCAACAGTAGTCATGTAGTCTACATGATTAAATGCGGATGCAACAAGACCTATATTGGCCGTACAATTAGAGCGCTAAAAACGAGAATACAGGAACATGTACGGCTAATTAAGAAAAAGGACTTGTTGCACCCGGTCTCTCGACACTTTTCCTCCTGTCGACAAGGTGGCCTACATGGCTTTTCCTTTTTGGGACTTGAACATGTCCCTAATATGATAAGGGGTGGTAATAGACTTAAGATATTGAACCAAAAAGAGATGTCATGGATCTTTTGTACGGACAGTCTCCACCCACAAGGTCTAAATGTGGATTGGGAGCTGTCCCATTTTTTATAGACTGCTAGCCCTGTGTATCACAGTCAACTGTTTGCTGAATAGAGAGAGATATATGTATATATGGGCTGGTGAACTGTTTGTCCCCTGGTTGATGTACCTAGGGTCTACTAAAATACTAAAATACTAAAATTTGAAATATTGAAACTAAAAACTGAAAATTATATATTAGGTGTTTGAATACAAGACCGGTACTTATGTTATTTCTCTGCCGTTGTTCTGCTGCTCTTTTGCTTTCTTGCCTTTATTGTTTTTAGAGGCTTCAAAATTATTGTTATAACTTTGGATGTACTAATATAATCTTCTGTATCACAATAATATGAAGTTGCCCAAAATTATTGGGTGGTCTGTTGCTACGATACAAAATAGAATGCAAAATAGAATGCAATAGTGTCAGTCTTTTATGTATCCCTCATTGTCTGCTGCCTGAACTTTCAACTAGGATTATGTGACAATTTATATATTCTCTCTGTGTGGCTGTTCTTATTTTATTTTTTAATGTTTAGATTTGTGACATGTCTTAAACATGTTTTTTGTTTTTTTATTATTTTTATGCATAATAGGTGAATTAAGTACATCTAGTTCTCTAGGATAATCTCTTGCAAGCTAAATGGTCATTCTAATATGCTTAATATTATCAGATGATGCATTACCTATTAATGTATATTAATATGTATATATTTTAAATAAGATTAAATGTCATGTTGTGTTATGTTCTCCACATATCAGTTTGCTATGGCAGCCAGAGGATAAACCTGCTACCCTTACAGTATTAGTTTCCCATAATGTATTCAGGAACCATATGGTTAAAACTCTCCTCCATTGGATTTGATGGGCAGCGCCCTTCTAATTTACATAATTATCCAGTGGCCTGTAAATTACCGGCCAGGGGCGGGGATTTCAAATTGATCACGTGGGTGTCTGTGGGTATTTAGGGAACATCCCTGGCTGCAGTATAGCACTCTTTGAAAAAGTCTCTTAGACGAAACGCGTCAGAGAACCTGTCCTGTTTTTAATGGCAATGTTGCCGGAATAAAGCTTTTGCACGCAGTCACTGCCGCCAGCCTGTCTTTTTGCTGTGCTCCAATGTCCTTGTCTCTCCCCTCCCTTTATTTGGTATATTTTGCTGTGGATCTGTGGGGGAGTATACTGTGAGTTTTGCAGAGGGTTTTGGGTGTATATTCAGGTTTAAAAAACATTTTTGTTTTTCACCCAGAGGCTGCAGTAGTTTAACCAGCAAAGCTACACTGTGGCTGGCTGGAAACTGCAGTCTCAACCCCTCTCATCTCACCTACCCCTGGTTGTTTATTTTCTTCAATTTTCACCGTATTTTTAAGCTTGATTTCCTTTTGTCATTTGCATTTTTGGGAGCTCTGTGTCTTACTTTAAAACCTTCAATATTGTGGTGTGGTTTCTTGTAAGAGAGAGAGTTAAATAATAAGGGGAGAAAGAGAAGATTACAGCAGGTTTTAAAAAGCTGTTTTTCTTCCCCTCCATGTGCAGAGATAGTTAATTGGTTCTTAAAGGGACAGTTTTCCTCTCTGCCTCTCTCTCCCTAAGCACTATTTCCTCCCCTTACTTAGAGGCTTATTTTATCATGCCTGGGGGGAATAGGACTAGTGCAGCAACGGGGGCCACACCTGGACATCGGACTCCAAAAACTGGGGCCCCTGGGATCAATAACCACAGCCCGAGGCCTGGTACATTCATTGCCCTGGCCACACCTCCCCCGGCTCCTGTTGTCAGTTTAACCCCTGCAGTCTCAGTTCCAACATGGGCGCAGGTGGCAGCTGCAGGCGTTGACCCCAGCAACAACAACGCTGGGGCCACGCCTGGTGTGAGCAGGAAGCTGGGGTGAGGTGCCCAATGTCACCTGGCCTCAACATGGAGATCTATGTGAGGGCAGTGGCAGACGTTGTGGGTCCCTCTGCTGTGGTGGCGGCCAGCAAGATGTATGGGAGGGGCATTTTCTTCCTCCGTACGCTGACTGCCACCCACACCCTGGTGCAGAAAGGCATTAGTGTAGGGGGGACCTACATCCCCATAGAACCCATGGAGGGGTTAGGCACAAAAATCATCCTGTCCAATGTGCCCCCTTCATCCCAGACAGCCTCATGCGCCCACGCCTGCAAGCCCTGGGAGATATTAAATCTCCCATAACAAAAATTCCGCTGGGCTGCAGGGATAGAGCGCTGAGGCACGTGCTCTCTTTTAGGCGGCAGGTACAAGTGCTGCTGCCGGGGAGCACAGAATTTGTGGAGGGTTCTTTTAGGGTGCCCTACTAGGGCATAACATACACCGTGTACTATGGCACGGAGGGGGTAAGGTGCTATTTGTGCAAGGAGCTGGGGCATACTCACAGGAGTTGCCCCAAAGGGAACAGAGGACCTATCCGAACTCCTGCACCTGCCCCTCCCTCTGCCAAGACACCCGGTACCGCTGTACCTACCACAGCGGGGCCCTCGAGGTCCCAGGTCCCCCCTGGGACCACAAGAGATGTCGCTGTCCCATCTGGAACAGTGACTTCTGCACCTCTCCCTGGAGAGCGAAGATAGAAGATAAAGAAGATCAAGAAATGGTGACAGATGAAGATAGAAGAAGGTGATTAAAGAAAGAAAAAAGAAGGTTTGGGTACCTGATCCGGATCTTCACGGCGGATGGCATTGGATGCTGTTGGAGGCCTCCAAGGTACGTGAGCTTCCTGTTTCCCCGGGAGTCGGATGGCCACCGCTTCTAATGGTAAGTAATATATTGAATGTTTGTAAATGTCTATTTTTACAGGTTTTTTCATTGGATGTGTTTTTTGTTTTTTTGGGGGGAGGCACATTGACTGATAATATATTAATCTGTACCACTTTAGGGTACAGATTAATACATTATTATGACAATATTTGGGGGGTATTTCTGGCTTGGTATTGCTGTTGGTTTTTTTCATTTCAGTTTATTATGTGGATGTTATTGTTTGTTTTTTTCCTGCTTAATGGTAATACAATGTTTGCGATTGGTGTTCGTTTTTAGTTAATGTTGTATTATGTTAGCTAATGCGTTTTATGGTTATTTCAGATATTGTTTGAATTTATTTATTTCTATTTTAATGTTTAAATTCATTAATGTTGTAGTAATTATTTGGTTTAATTGGTTAATGTTACTATTCATTTTCAGTTGTTTTAGGAATTAATTGTTTTGATTGGTTAATAGTTTAATTAATTCATTGTTGATGTTGTTATTGCTTGTATTCATTGGATTAGCTGGCTACTGTTTTTATTTAGTGAAGTGTGGTTTTTTGGAGTGTAGTTATGTTTTATTATTGTGTGTCTTGTGTATTATTGTATTGTAATTAAATCATGCCCATATTATTATTATATGGGTATGATGTACCACTATACTACTCAATGGGTACAGGGTGGGTATAGTCAGTCAGGGGTGGGTGCTTAGGCCTCCCGAGTTTGTATCAGGTCAGGGTGGGTTAACCAATTAATGACTATAGTGGTTAGTAACCGCTAAGGTGATTAAGGGGTTAGGTATCGAAATGTGACCGGGACATTTCCATGCATAGGAGATACCAGCCCCCCCTAAAGGGGCCTGTATCTCGGGAAGCAGGGGGTCCCTGGACCTGAAACCAACACGGTTCAGCTCCGGAGACCCTCTGCACATCTACACTATGAAAGAAATGTATATTTAAATAGATAATTTTCGGGCGACATTTCAGCTGGGAGAGGCGGCTCTCTCAGAGCCGCTCCCTCTGCAGCAGAAATGAATCGCCAATTTAGGCCTTTTCAGAGGCTCGATGCTCTCGCTCGCAGCAACTCGCCCGTATTGGGAATTTTGCTATCACAGGTAATCGAGCCTTCTGAATACTGTGATAGCAACACCCAAAAAAACGTCATTTTAAATGCCCTGGCGATAATTTTTATCAACCCTCTCTGAATGAGGCCCTTAAAGTAACAATACAGATTTCACTTTGTACATTTTTAATGTCTTTTTTTCTTTTTATAAGATTGAAGCAGGGGTCTTCTAAGCTGAACAATGTTAATTTCAGCTCCGGGGACTACTTATTTGTAGAGTTACTTACCTTCATAGAGGTTGCTGGTATTTCTGTAGTCAGAGAAACTGTGTGCCTAACATAATGGCGGCGTTTAAATGTCCAGTGTCATGCGGGCCAATAGGAACCAATGACATAATTGTCCGGTGCAGCTTCCTATTTACCCACGTGACAAAAACATTTAAACTGAAAAGAGATACCAGAACCCCTTACGGAGGTATGCATCTCCGGAAGTAAGGAGTCCCTACAGCTGAAATGAACACACTTCTGCTCCGGAGACTCCCTGCTTCAATACTATTGTAGCCCATCCATCCCCCCCTAAGTGAGATTGGGTCTGCTACTCCATATTGCGGTGGTGCATACCTGTGTGGCAACAAAAGGGCTGAGTGCTCTGTGGTTTTGTGGAGAGAACAGGACATGTTTTACAGGGTACCATATTCGTGGTTGCAGCACCTCCAGTCAGAATGGGTCCTTTGGATGGAAGAAGAGTCCATACTGACACCTTTGTTCTTTCTTAGACAGTGAATCACACTGCTGATGGTACAATGGTGTTTATTGTAGCTTCTGATATTACAGCATTGCATATCTTTCCCTCTGCATGGTGCTCCTCCTGAGGCCTCCTAGTGAGACCCAGGGTAGCTGTTACTCACTCCGCAAGGGGAGGAAAGAGTCACCCCTACTTTTAGGAAAGTGCTAGTATTTATACCCTTGGGTGTGATTGTAACTCTGCCCCCTAACAAGACAGATCTGGATACTGACAGGCCATCATATCCAGTATGTGACACAATCAGTATCCATCCCTCAGGCTGACACTCTCTGGCTGTTGCTAGGCCCGCCCTTGATACATCAAATGTATCTATGGCTGCAAAAGCACACAAAGCCTTTCTGAAGGAATCAACCCATCCATTGCCTGCCCCTAACAGGACTTACACTGGTAGGGCCCAGGAAAATAGGTAGCAGCCGGGAGGCTATGCTACATTGTAATAAAAAATAAATATGTTTTCTTTCATAATAAAACCCATATTGCTGCTTTAATTAGGAGTGGACATATTTTTTCCATTGCTTCAGGTCAAATTGAGGTGATTGGTGCAGCAGAGAGGGATTAGGAGGAATACGTGGGTGAGCTTTCACCCTGACAATGATAAGTAACACATTTATTAATTATGGGATGTTCATTGATTGCCAATGTGGGTATCTTTGCCCTCATTGAGGGTATAAGTAACCACAGTGACAAGCATAGGATTAAAATGGCTAGTGATTGTGTATTTTAGTGTTAATTGTATTGTGATGTCATTTGTATTTTATTTTATTGTAATATGTTTTTTAAACTTTGTATTGGACAAAAGCGCTATTAGCCAGATTTGGCTAATAGGGCTAGCACCCATTACTGTGTGTGGTGGTGTAGGGGTATTTTGTTGGAGGTAGATGGGTTGGGTAAAGTGGGTAGTTTCCCTGGGTTAGGTGGTTAGGCACCCCTGGGGTAGCAGGAGAAATGAACCCCTTAATTACCTTAGCAGTTACCAACCGCTAAAGTAATTAAGGGGCTATTTTTCAGTAGATGGTATTTTAAGGGTTGGACCCTTTATTGGAGTTTGCACCACTGAGGATGAGGAGGAAGATCGCCTTCATCCTGGCACTGCTTTTATTTACAAAAGGGTGTCCATTGATAGCCATTGAGGAAATAGGTAGCCAGAGTGACATTCAATGGATTAAATGGCTAGTATTTGCATTCTTCTTTTATTGTAATGTATATTTTATTGGAATGACTGTGTGGTGTTAGTGGGTTGGTGTTTTGTTGGGGGTAAGGGAGTGGGTGAAGGGGGTATTTGCTCGGGATGGGTGGTTAGTCTTTCTACATCTGTAACTGAAACTTCAGTCGATCAGAGTGGTTAGTAGTGGCTCCAACTTTTATTACGTAAATAATGTACACTTTTTTTAACTAGAGTAATTTTTATTAGTGAAATAATTATATAACCTTTACAGGCTAAGCAGAGAGAAGCACTGTAATGTGTATTAGTATTCCTCTCCTTTCAAACAATTGACAGAAGATTTCAAATTGTTCTGTAAATGAATAAGTATTATTGGGATTATTAATTCACAGTAATATCAATCACCAATAACTGCTGCTACTATATATCCAAGTTAATTATTAATATACTGTATACAAGAAACAGAAACCTATGGCCATGATGGCCAGAGCACACTTAGCTTAAACTCCAGTCAATCACAACGGTTAATAATGATTGCCGGGTGTTTTTAATGGTTCAGCTAGCTCTAACTTTTATTTCGTAAATAATGTACACTTTTTTTTAAACTAGAGTGATTTTTTATTACTGTAATTATATAACCTTTACAGGCTCCGCAGAGAGGGGCACTGTCTGTTATTATTTCTGTCCTATCAAACAATTGACAACAGCTACAAACTGTTCTGGAAGATTAATAATTATTCTTGGGATTATTAATTCCCATTAATATCAGTCACCAATAACTGCTGCTGCTATATATTCAAGTTAGCTATATAGTATATACTATATATTATACTATACAGCATACTAATACTATACAGTTATTATATACTGTGTACACAAACAGAAACCTACAGTATGGCTATGAGGGTCAGATCACACGTAACTAAAACTCCAGTCAATCATAGGCTAATGGTAATGCATAGTTGTTCATGGTTCTGCAAAAACATGTGCCTTTTCTTCAAAACTCTGCATACATAAAGTTGTATGTCTACGGAAAGTTTTGCTGCTGCAGACGTTGACTGGCTTTTTGGGTTTGACAATACTAAAATACACCCAATGGGCAGTAACTGTCAGGTAGTTACTGCCTATGCAAACAACAAGGTGATAAAAAGGTGGTCACTCTGGACCGACGTGACAAGTATAAAGTGAATCAAGTGACAAATATTAACGTTATTTAAAATGTGACTGTATGTAAAAAATTAGTGAATAAAGACACTGAATTGTGAAATGAAAAAAGGTTGAGTTGTAACCCTATGCTCAAATCCTCTGGTAGTGGCTGGCTTCACTGGTCCCTAAAAAGTTGAAACGGTCTTCAAAATCCAAGGGGAGCATGGGAGGAAATCAACAAAAGAGAAGAGAAAAAAGTGCACGTGTCTTGAATATATGTAGGTCATAAAGATAACATGGCTCCTATGTGAGCCTACTCACCGTTTGGTAGGTTTAGATGGGCAAATCCAAAATGGTGGCAATGTAGTTTATGTATAAAAAGATAAGAATCTCATTTACATGGTTCATGATTTTAAAAGCATGAAACACAACAGTGTAAGGTACAAGACACTCCTGACAAAGCTAACCAATAGCGAAACGTGTAGAATGACAACCTCCCAGTGATTAGACCACTCAAACGCGTTACCCAGCTAAGAAACCGGAACCGGAAGTTATGCTGACGAAATTGGAAGTGACATTGCAGAGCCCAAAAGGGACTGAGATGCAAGCCTGAGACACTGCCCTGGACCACCGGTGGCACACACAGAGTTGGTGGCGGTGAGAGAGTGATAGCTCACGACGTCTTGTACCTTACACTGTTGTGTTACATGCTTTTAAAATCATACACCGTGTGAGTGTGATTCTTATATTTTTATTGATGCTGTTTTTTACCGTTTTGATCTGCGATATGGTTCCTATCTCTCTTTTCCACTGATGTACTAACTACCTGATTCCCTGTACAAAGAACTACATTGCCACAGTTTTGGATTTACCCATCTAGACCTAACACACTGTAAGTAAGTATCACATAGGAGCCAAGTTATCTTTGTTACCTACATATGTTCCAGACACCTGCACTTCTCTTCTCTTTTGTTGATTGCCTCCCATGCACAGGCTGGATTTTGAAGACCAGGTAGTCACTGCCTCCATGACCACTACTCCACACGTCAGTAGTGAGGTGTATGCTACTTAACTCCGACTGTGCTAGGGCGTCAACCACCGATGCTGTACTTTTATTCTTAGCTGCCTTATTCCTTATTCCTACACTATCTTTGGACACATACTGGACTCTCAGAGCACCCCCTCAACCTTATTTATGGTTGGGGCACCCACAAACCCTACACTGGTTCTGGGTTACCTTGGCACTAGCTGGGATACCCATCTTTAACTAGTGATTCTCACAGCTACAGGGATACCTATTCATCCCTGTGCCTCATCCTCCTTTCTGGGCTATGTTGAAGCAGGGTTCTCTAGTGATGAGTTGCGCTTGTGTTTTAAAGGGGAGATATTGCCAGGACAATGTGCCTACATTTATCCATGAATCAGGCATGATTCCCAGGTACATTTATGGGGGAACCGACAACTCCAGACCCCAACCTACCAGGCACATTCTAACACCAATTCTGCCACAACCCCCCTCGCCCTCCCCTTTGAAACTCATACCCTGGTAATCCCTGCTCGCTGGCATGCCCGGAAAGGGAAAAACACATAAAATACTTTTATTACGCATAGTACATTGGAATCATGCAATGTTACTGGGCCCAATAGCTAACTCTCTTGGACCCTTATATACGGATCAGGGGTAACCAAAATGGGCTTAACCTTTATTTGAGAGTCTGGTTACAGCCTACCATCACACCTCCCCCTCAAGATGAAGGCTCTGGGGCAATCACCTCAGGAGGTGGCTCCACAAGCCTGGATGTCCTTGAAGCTCTTGACTAACTGGGGATGTCCTGTTGGGAGAGTCCATTGGCATTACCATGCTCACTACCCATCTTGAGCTGTATGGTAAAGTAAAACTCCTGAAAGGCAAGGCTCCAGCAAAGTAACGTCTCCCTCGACACCCTCGGTAACCAACTAGGGGATTGTGATCAGTTATCGCTGTAAATTACCTGCCATACAAATAGGGCTGCAGTTTCTTCAGTGCCCAAACAATGGTCAGGCATTCTTTTTCAAAAGTGGCATTAGCCACTTCTCTGGGCAGCAACTTACTGCTCAGGTAGACAATGGGGTTTTCACCCCCCTCCATACCCACCTTACTTAGTACTGCACCGATACCAGAGTTGGAGGCATTGGTCTGCACAAGGAAATGCTTGCTGTAATCTGGTGCTGCCAGAATGGGAGCACTAGCCAGTGCTGTCTTCAGTGCCTGGAATTCTTCCTCACAGGCCGGAGACCAGGGTACCAGAACAGAGAGTCGTTTCTGAGTCAAGTCAGTCAGGGGTTTGGCAAGGGCACTATACAGAGGGCCAAACTTCCTATAGTACCCAGCGGTGCCTAAGAAAGCCATGACCTGCTACTTAGTTCTGGGCATTGGCCACTAAATTATAGCTTCTACCTTAGCCGGCTCCGACTTGAGATGCCCTCCACCCACTCTGTGCCCTAAATACAGAACTTCTGCCATACCCACTAGACACATGGTAGGTTTAAGTGTTAGCCCTGCTTCCCTAATCCTTTTCAGTACCGCTGCTACATGAACTAAGTTAGTGTCTAAGGCATTGGACGGTAGTCAGGGCATTCTTCATACCGAATGGCATAACCAGAAATTCATATAGGCCACTCTTAGTAATGAATGCTGACTTCTCCTGTGTCTCCTGGGTCAGAGGGATTTGCCAATACCCTTTTTTTATCCCAGCCCGTGCCAGTCACAAGCCCGGTAGAAAAATGGGGAGTGTTAGTTCCTATGGCGACAGAACTGGAAAATTAGCCAAGAACCAAATGGCAGGAAAACAATTACGAAATATTCCTATGGTTAGCGTAAACGGCTTAACCGATGCATTGGGAGTAGCTGGGTTCCCTTCGAAAAATGGGCTACCAGCCACACGCAAAAAGAATTTCAAGGCTAAAGACGTTCTCAACCTCACTGCTTGGAATATTCGTTCGGGCAGCCAGACCGGCAAAATGGATCTATTAGCCGCCAAAATAGACAAATTCAATATTGATATAGCCACAATTTCCAAAGCCAGACTCCCTGGACAAGGGTAATGTACTGTTTTAAATCCTAACCACTCATCTCACTTTAATCTATACAATTCCGGCAGCGATAGTTTTAACAGAGGCGTAGCTTTCATACTGAAATCTAGTCTAAAGAAATGTGTCATCTGCTTCCAACCGATTTCAGACCGAATCGACATATTAGTGCTTGCCAGTAAAATACCAATGACCATTATTGGTGTCTACGCCTCAACTGAGATCAGCAATGATGAAGACAAAGATATGTTTTACGAGGAATTACAGCAGATTTTGAACTCTTATCAAGGTGGGAATCATCTGACAATAATTTGCGGGGATCTCAACAAACGGTTCTAGCCGACTCAGATGGGAAAAAACGCTCGTCCCATTTGGTTGTGGAAATATTAATGACAATGGTCTCCGCTTATTGTCATTTGCTAGCTATAATAAAATGGTGGCCTGCAACACCTTGTTCCAACACCCTATACGTCACAGGTTAACTTGGTCTTCGAATAATGGAAGAGATCAAAACATGTTGGACTATTTTCTGATACATTAAAGGTTTCAGAGTGCGATACAAGATGTTTGTGTAATGCGCGGAGCTTCTATCGGGTCAGACCATCATTTAGTTCGAGCCAAATTTAAGCTTCACCTAAAAGAACATTATTTTACTCATCCCACATTAGACTACTCATACCTGGCCAATCCCACCAATCAAGCCCAATTCCAAATTCAATTACGCAACCGGTTCACGCCACTCATAAATGAGGATATAAATGAAAACTGGGACTCAACTAAAACCCCCATCATAGAAATACTCAAGGAAATATGCCCCAAATAGAGAGGAAAAATCAAACCATGGATTTCAACACTTTAAACTTAGTTGAAGAACGCGCTAAGATAAAGAACACCAATCACAAACATTATTTCTACCTCAACAGACAAATTAAACACTAGCTTAAAGTGGACAAAGAAATATGTTGGGACTCAAAGGCCCTACGATGCTGCAGCGGAAATTTCAGGGCAACAACATCAAGCCTTAAGGATCAAAATGGTGCCCAAATAAAATCGCTTGAAGACAAATTAGAAGGAACATTTTAACCAGCTGCTCAACTGCCTGCACCCTGCAAATCAAGACCAAAAGCTGATAGAAAATGTCGACTTAGAGTTTCCAAGCTATATAATCGACCACCCACGTTAGGCGGATGATGAAATTGTAGGATTTAGACCAGGAGTCATGAAACCCTGTTAAATATATCACACCCTATAGAAAAAAAAATATTCGGTGCATTTAACTCAATATTATGGCCTTATCTATCAACATTGCTATTAAAAATGTTCTGGGTGCGATATAAAAATGACAATTGTGAGGCAATAAATAATTCCACTGATAAATAAGAGTTAATTGCCTTAAGTGATGCAATGGTGGAGGGGAATCTTAGAAAGCTACTGTACAGTTATATAATCAGAGTTATTACAAATTATGTGGCAAAAAATACATTAACCCCTTTGATGCCTCTGGCTGCCAATGTATTCAAGCGGCTGAAATTGACAAAGTTTGCTTAGGTGTGCAAAATGTTTGCACATCTCTAATGATAATCTTTCAGCCTTTTAGTAAAACACCATCAGCAACAGAGAGTTTTTACTTGTATGGCACATTTGATTTAGGGATATACTGTTCCTTCCCTCAAGTTTTAATAGTATGCAATGCTTCTAGTATGTTTTGCTTCCTCCTAATGTTTAAATTCAAAATGTTTGTAATTCTCTTTCATACATACTGTATGCAGTATGTTTAAAACATTGTTTCCTGACTAGCTAAGATAAATCTGTCCCTATGTACATATGCCAAATGAATTGCTCAAAGGTAGTAAAAGAAGAATTGCCACATACTTTACTGTATGAGTTAAAGTAGTATAAAGTAGTTTTTTACACAGAATGCTGGTTCTGTCATTTCAGCTCTTCACTTGACCTCCTGTGGAATTGAGATCTTGCTTTGGAGTCACTAGGGCATTTGCTGTCATCTTTACTGATCAACAAAAAAAAAGAAAATGATTTTGTTCTCGTAAAACAAATCACATTTCATCTGTCCATTTGTTCCAAACGCAGTGATTGTGTTAAAGAAAGAATTTGATGTGGAAGGTCAGCAATTTATGGCTGACATCACTGTAATGATGACTCAACATGTTAATGTCAATTGCACTCCTAGGCTAGAAAATTCTTAACTTTGTGACTCTGTGTACACAGCCTGACATCTATAAACCCTTTTCTCTTTTTTGATGACTGGTTAGATTGCGTAGGTAAATGTTGTTTTTTAAAATAAAAGTGATGAAAAATATCATCGTTTCATTTGATATCATCACCGAAGCAGAAACAATTAAAGTTTATAATAACACGAAAGCACCAATGTTATCAAGCTTATACCACAGGAGCTTGAAAAAAGCTGTGTGTGCTGTGCACGCGCATAGTAAGTGAAACTTCTTTGACTTTTGTCACAGAAATTGACTTATAACGCTCGTGCTCGGCACACGTGTCAGTCAATGTGTGTGTCAGTCAGTGTGTGCATGTGTGTCAGTCAGTGTGTGCATGTGTGTCAGTCAGTGTGTGCATGTGTGTCAGTCAGTGTGTGCATGTGTGTCAGTCAGTGTGTGCATGTGTGTCAGTCAGTGTGTGCATGTGTGTCAGTCAGTGTGTGCATGTGTGTCAGTCAGTGTGTGCATGTGTCAGTTAGTGTGTGCATGTGTGTCAGTCAGTGTGTGCATGTGTGTCAGTCAGCGTGTGAATGTGTGTCAGTCAGCGTGTGTGCGTGTGTGCCAGTCAGTGTGTGTGCGTGTGTGTCAGTCAGCGTGTGTGTGTGTCAGTCAGCGTGTGTGCGTGTGTGTGTCAGTCAGCGTGTGTGCGTGTGAGTCAGTCAGTGTGTGAGTGTGAGTCAGTCAGTGTGTGAGTGTGAGTCAGTCAGTGTGAGAGTGTGAGTCAGTCAGTGTGTGAGTGTGAGTCAGTCAGTGTGAGAGTGTGAGTCAGTCAGTGTGAGAGTGTGAGTCAGTCAGTGTGAGTGTGAGTCAGTCAGTGTGAGTGTGTGTCAGTCAGTGTATGTCTCTCTCTCTCTGTGTTGTGTGAATGTGCTGTGCCCACCTCCCCCTCCTTCTCCCCCCTCCCACTACCCCCGGCGGAGCTGCGGATACAGCTGTGTGTCCTGCTGCAGCCAGCCCCCCCGGCAACACGGTGGTCCCGTTACCCCCCTCCTCCCGACTCCCACTACCCCTGGCGGAGCAGGAAAGGGGGGGGGGGTGTCCCGGTCGGGCGGTCTCTGCATGTCCCAGCCGCACCGGCAGCTGCGGGTCGCTGTTTGTGGGTGACGGGGTGCAGTGCGGCATGGCAGCGTGCATGTGGGGGGGGGAAAAGCGCCACTGCCTGCCACTTCTGCGCATGTGTGGTGTCTGTCAGCGGCGCCATCACAACTGCGCATGCGCAGCATGGTGGCGGGCACGGGCAGCGGATGGGGAACGGCAGCCGTTAGGAGCGGCGCCGGCGGCTAACGCCGCCGCATGTGACAAAGGGAGTGTGGGGGGAGCGGCGGCCATTACATGACGTCACTTCCGTTTCATAGTTCATCTCCAGCCATCCAGTTTTGCTCCATCAGAACTAGGTGCCACTAAAGAAGTTTCACTTGAAAAATGTCAAGCATCAAGACTGTGATGTCACATGCAAAGTATCATAGCACTAAACACCGCCATCGTCCCAAACCCAGTGAAACACTTGGGGACATAAAAAAAGAGAGCAATGACAGCATGGGTGCTACATGCAGGACACCTAGTCAGGGTACTAGCATAAATGGAAATTGGGGGAGCCATTCACATCAAAAAAGACGCATGAGGAATTAATGCAAAATAGTCATTTAATGACTAAAAACTGTCACACAAATCCTGTACTTTCCACATTTTTCCTGCCTTGATTGTAATGACCCTTTAAATAAGTAGAGATGAACAAATTGACCCAAATCCGTTTCCTAGATTGTCGCTGATTTTCCCCAAAATCTGTTTTGCAGTGTAAAATCCACAAACGGATTTGGTTGGTTTCAATCTGCGCAGATTCATCAAAAACCACTATTGGTTACAACCCGTGAATGGATTTGTAGAATCCAATCCGCGGATCCATTGGTGGATTTTCAAGAATCCGCAAACAGATTTCTGAATTCGCGTATTGGATTCTACAAATCCATCCATGGGTTGCGGAATCCATGGAGTGTATTGGCAATAATAATAAAAAATCCTCAAAACGCGAATTGCCCTTTTATGAGATTCATCTACTGAAATCAGCAGACCAACTGAACCGGACGATCCGCTGCGGATTTGAACAAAATCATGATCACTAGCGGAACAAAAAGATAATAATATTAATAATGAACCAGAAAAGCACCATGGGTTGAAGTGATGCATAACCAATGGCAAAACTGTTGGCATTAAACGGGAATAGCACTGGGATGGTTAATGTCACGCTGTTCAGCCCGCAGACCAGACCAGTCCCCTGTACTGAGGTGGGATGTAGAGTATACGCACCGACAGCAGAGGGGGCGTGTCTGGGATGTGGCGTAGTAGCGTAGCCAGGCCTGGATGTAGATAAAGAATGGTCAAGTACTTGCTGAGTCCGAGTGTCGTAGTTAAAATCCGTAGCTGAGTCCGAGGGTCTTAGAGGTAGAGTAGTCGGTAGGGAAGCTGTGTTCAGGAGCCAAAGGGGATATTCAGACGAGCCGGGTCAATAGCTGTAGGAAATAAACGCAAAGAGAGCACGACACAGGTTCCAGGCAACACAGGTAGCAAGGAGCTATGCAGAGCAAGGAAGTGAAAGCAAAGCAGGATATTTAAAGCGGCAGTGACCAATCCGGACGAGGGGCATGGCGGGGGCTTGTTGAGGAGCTGCTCGTGAGTGACTGAGAGACCAGGAAGTAGTAGAGCACAGTTGAGAGTGCTGGAGACATGGTGAAGACTCCCACGCCGAGCGGGGGGTGGAGACAGGCATAATGGGTGCGCTATAAATCCATGAAGGAAGCGCATGCTCTGTAACACCAGCACCAGAATCTAAGATGGTGGCCGCGGCGGAGTTCAAGGTATGCGCTGGGCGGCGGCATGGGTAGTGAGGGGGGAAGGGGCAGCAGTCGCTGCAGTACTGGTAGTGGGTAAGGAGGGGTCACGCCGCAAGAAGGGACGTGGCCCCGATTCCTTACAGTAACCCCCCCCCTTCAAGATCGACCTCAGGACGATCCATCCAAGGCTTCTGAGGAAATTTCTTGTGGAAGCGATTGAGTAGAGCTGAAGCTTGAATGTCTTCCCTTGATATCCATGAACGCTCTTCTGGACCATAGCCCTTCCAATGTACAAGGAACTGTACTTTTCCCCTGGATATACGGGAATCCACGATGGACTGTACCTCGAATTCTGAGTGTCCTTCGAACGTAACAGGGTTGGGTTTACGGGTTTTTGCAGGGAAGCGATTGCTCTGAACGGAAGATTTGAGCAGGGATACATGGAATGCGTTGGGAATGTTCATGGATGGAGGCAACTGTAAACGGAACGCGACAGGATTGATTTTTTTCTGAATCAAGAAAGGCCCCAAAAACCTAGGCGCCATTTCAGGGTAGGAGTCTTCAGTCTAATATTCTTTGCTGAAAGCCAGACTCAGTCCCCTGGCTTGTAATTGGGAGCCTGTTGACGACGACGATCTCCTTGAGGCTTGAACCTCTGAGCTGCACTAAGGAGTGCGGATTGGATCTTGATCCATGAGTTCTGTAGCGTGGTTACCGTCGGCTGCTGGTACTCCTGAGGGAGTGTTGGAGATTATGAGCCGACTTGGATGAAAGCCGTAATTCACGAAAAATGGAGATTCTTGCGTAGATTCATTACGGAGAGAATTGGAAGCAAATTCTGCCCATGGTAACAGATCAACCCAATTATCTTGGGTATCAGAAATAAAGCATCGTAGATACTGTTCAAGGCTTTGATTAAGTCTCTCAGTTTGCCCATTAGTTTGGGGATGATAGCATGAAGAGAAGGACAAGGCCATACCAAGCCTCTTGGAGAAAGCACGCCAAAACCTTGATATGAATTGCGATCCTCGGTCAGAAACTATGGACGTACAGTAGGGATCCTGTGGATACGAAACACTTCTTTGGTAAAAATATCTGCCAGGGTGGGAGAGGAGGGAAGACCCTTGAGGGGAACAAAATGGGCCTGTTTCGAAAATCAGTCTACTATGACCAAAATGGTAGTCATACCTCTGGAGGGTGGAAGATCTACAATAAAATCCATCAAAATATGCGACCATGGATGATCAGGTACTGGAAGAGCCATGAGTAACCCGGAAGGCTTTTGATGAAGAGTCTTGTTCTGTGCACAAACTGGACAAGCGCGTGTAAATTCGTGAATGGGTTTTGCCAGATTTGGCCACCAAAAGGTGCGCTTAATGAGATCCAAAGTTCTCTTGAAGCCGGGATGGCCGGCTGACCGGACGGAGTGACCCCATTCCAAGATCTTCTTTCGAAACTTGGGGGAGGCATAAAAGGTTCCTTCCGGTACCTCTAGACCACTCGGAATCTGTGACTGGGCTTCTACGATCTTTTCAAGAATATCAAAAGAGTTGGCGGAGACTATGCATTTCGAAGGTACAATTGTTTCTGGGATTTCTTCGGATCTTTCCTCAGGGGAAAATTGTCTGGACAAGGCATCAGCTTTTATGTTCTTCGTGCCGGGGATGTATGATAGAGTATAATTAAATCTTGAAAAAAAAAGTGCCGAGCGGGCTTGACGAGATCCAAGACAACGTGCACTTTCGATATAGAGAAGATTCTTATGATCCGTCGAAATAGCAATCGGTTCGCGGGAGCCTTCCAGGAGGTGTCGCCACTCCTGTAAAGCCATCTTGATGGCCAGGAGTTCTCTATTGCCGACATCATAGTACTTTTCAGCAGGGGAGAACTTTTTCGAAAAAATCCACATGGGTGCAATTTATCTTGAGGGGAGAGTCTCTGGGAGAGAATGGCACCCGCACCACAATCAGAGGCATCCACTTCTAACGTAAACGGAAGACTAGTATCAGGATGACGAAGGATGGGTGCTGAAATAAAAGGTTGCGTCAAGTTTCAAAGGCGGAGACGGCCTCCAGAGGTCACACAGATGGGTCGACTCCCTTCTTAGTAAGCGCAGTGATGGGAGCCACAGTGGTAGAAAAATTAAGGATTAATTTTCTATAGTAATTGGAAAATCCCAAAAAACGCTGAATGGTCTTATGAGAATTGGGCAGGGGCCAATCCAAAACAGCCTTAAGTTTTTCTGGGTCCATCGAAAATCCTTTATTCGAAATGATATCGCCTAAGAAGGTGGTAGAAAACCGACGAAAAAGACATTTCTCGAGCTTAGCGTAGAGATTATTGACACAGACGAGAGAGGACAAGTCTAGTATGCTGGACATGATCTTGAAGATTCTCAGAAAAAATTAGAATATCGTCACGGTAAATAATTACGAAGGAATTGAGGACATCGCGGAAGACATCATTCATAAAATCCTGAAAGACAGCAGGAGCATTGCATAAGCCAAATGGCATCACGAGATACTCGTAGTGTCCGCTTTTTGTATTGAAGGCGGTTTTCCATTCATCGCCTTCTCGAATACATATAAGTTTGTAGGCTCCTCGGAGGTCTAGCTTGGAATTTTTTTGGGCCCCTTGAAGCCTATCAAACAGTTCCGAAAGCAGAGGCAGGGTAATGTGATTGAGGCCCCGGTAGTCAATGCATGGTCTCAGGGATCCATCCTTTTTCTTCACAAAAAAGATACTGGCATCGGCGGGAGACGAAGAGTTTCGAATTAATCCATTCTCAAGATTCTTTTGATGAAGGTTGCCATGGCTTCAGTCTCTGGGAGAGACAAGGGGTAGGACTTAGACTTTGGCAGGACGGCACCAGGGACCAGATCAATGGGACAATCATAGGGTCTATGAGGAGGCAGGACCTCTGACAGACTTACTGAAGACATCAATGAAATCAGCATATACTTCGGGATGAGTGGAGTTGCTATCAGAAGGCGTTTCCATTCCCGCGATAACTGTGGCAGGAGCTGCAGTATGACCGGCGAGGATGAGGCGTCTGTCTTTGGCTCCAATTGAATTGGTTTGCAGTCCCTCCAGTCTATGTGTGGGTTGTGATGCTGTAACCAAGGTAACCCTAGGATAACTGAAACATCAGGAGAGTGTATTACAGTACCGACACACTTTATTCGAGTGTGGTCGGTACCGCAAGCCGGGAAATCTCCCGGCTTGCTAGTGGCCGCCCCTCGGCGTGCCGCACGTCATAGACGCGCGGTCACTCGTCTTCGGGAGCGTGCGCCCCCTGCACGCGCGTCCAGGGGCTCCCCGAGGGAGCCCTGGTGTCCCGCGATCGCGGGACAGCGGCAGGGGGTTCCAAGGGACCCGGCGGACCCGGCAGCGGTAGGGAGAGCGCCCCGATCGGAGGGCGCTCTTCCGCTGCTTCGGCGCGCGCCCGTCACTCTCGGGCGCGCGCCAGGCTACTGCTGCGGCAGAGAACGGGCAAATGCTCGAATAAACTCTGCCGCAGCAGTACGTCAAAGGAGATGATCTCGGTGTGAGAACCGGCAGATAAAGTGAGAGAATGAAACTCTAACGTGATGAAAGCTGGTTGCAATGGACGTCCATCAATGGCCTCGAGTCCAATTGGGGCTTTCTTGGAGATAAGAGAAATCTTGTTACGGATGGCGAAATCTTGGTCCACAAAATTACCACCGGCGCCTGAATCGAGAAAAGCAGCAGTAGCTACACGAAAATTCGGGCCTTCAAGCGAAACTGGGAGCATATTCCTTTTAGGGAGTTCCTCTTTAGAGAGGGGGCGAGAAGAAATTGATCCGAGGGTAAGTCCCTCTTGCGTGGCTGGTCCTGTCTGTTCCTTGGGCCTTGTGACAGAGTGAAGTCAACTCCTATCAGTTAAGCCTGGAAGACATATGTCTGAGTGCTTCATCCAGCACTCATAAGGGTTAACTCAGGTGGAAGTTAGAAAATCAGAACTCTTTAGCTGACACATGAGAGCCAGCAAGGTAGATAAAGGATCATGTGACTGGCAGTAGCTGCCAGAGAGAGAGAGAGAGATGCACACTGCTGCGTGAGCCCTTAGCCAGAGGGATTTCACCAAAGACTACTTCAACTAAAGTAAGGATTATTCATTTGTTTACTGACTGCTTAAAGTACCCTTATGGTTTGGTTCTGGTTTAGCCAGCCAGCCTGCTAGATAGGTCTGCTGTGTTATTAGTCAGTTTTTCTCCCAAAGTGGAGCAGGATTTATTTTGTTAAAGGGACAGTGTACCCGCATGTTATGTTACTGTGGAGAAATAAAGCCACTGAACGTTTTTATTTATCCTGAAACTATACGTGTGGACTGTTCCCTGACCTCGGCTACAGGCCGTCCTGCCACAGGTGGTGTCAGAAGTGGGACGTCGGACGGCCCCTGTATCTGAAGGGCCACACAAAAAAAAGGAGAAATTTTTTTCTCAGTTCCTTGAGCAACAGCTCCAGCTAGCAGAGAAGCAAGCAGAGCGACAAGCCCAGCAAGATGAGCGAAAAGCCCAGCAAGCTGAGCGACAAGTCCAGCAAGATGAGCAACAGGCCCGGCGAGAGGAAAAGCTACTCCAACTGCTGGTCGAAGGCCCAACCCCAGGCAGACCAGGGATTCCAAATAACCCACCGGTGATGCTGCCTAAAATGAAGCCAAACAAAGACCCAGAGGCATTTCTCCTCACTTTTGAAAGGGTAGCCACGGCCCACGGCTGCACAGTTGATCGCTGGGTAACGACTCTGGCTCCACTCCTCATAGGGGAAGCTCAGGCAGCCTACCAGGCTCTTCCAGCGGACAAGGCCATGGACTATCAGAAACTAAAGGCTGCTATTCTGTATCGCCTAGGCCTCACGCCAGAGACCTACCGACAGCGGTTCCGGACAGTCAAATATACAAACCGAGACAGACCCCGGGTCGTAGCCCACCGCTTAGTAGACTTATGTGCCAGGTGGATACAACCGGAAAAACATGACAAGGCAGAGATCCTTGAACAGTTTGTGCTCGAGCAGTTCATACAGATACTGCCCCCCTCCTCCCGCTCCTGGGTAAAAAGACACGCTGCATTTTCCCTGGATTCAGCGGTCCGCTTGGTGGAAAACTTCCTGGGCGACGACACCCAACAGGATAGCTGGGAACGGCCGGTGCAAACACCAGTTGCTTCCGGTGATACTAGAGGCAGGAGAGCAGACAATCGAGGGGTCTACAACCCGCCAGCTCGGGAGATCCAGTCAACCCGATCGGAAGACCCTTTCCCATCTCGGAGGGTTCCTGGTACAAACTCCCGCAGAGACGCCCATCCTGGGTCCGAGGCCACTGAATCACTCAAGGGAGGCCGCCACCCACAGTATTCCCCGAGGACCTGGACTCCTGTCACCCACCCGGTGGAGAGGATAAGCCCACCAACCAGAAGGGAGGACCCCATCCAACAGCGGAGAGGTCCAAACACCGAGCCCCGTCAAGAGCTTCGCGGACGACCGAGTTTGCGGACTCAGGAGATGAGGAAATGGACTGTTCATATGGCAGAACCACTGCCACAGCTTGTCTCCGAGGGGACCACAATCCGTGGTTAGTCCCAGCATCTCTGGAGGGGACAAAAGTAAATGCCATGCTGGACTCGGGCTCTGGAAAAACCCTGGTCCTAGAGGGCCTAATTCCAAGCAATAGACTATCTTATGACTCTCCTTGGAATATCGAGTGTATCCATGGGGATACAAAGAGATACCCGATGGCGAACGTTACACTGCGTATCCAGGATCAAGAGGCTAGCCTACTAGTGGGAGTTGCTCCCTGGCTACCTGCTCCTGTTCTACTTGGCCGAGACTGGCCCTACCTCGAAACATTGTTGGCCCCTACTCCTACGGAGCCTACTTCTCTGGTACCGGAGAAGCCCGGAGACTTGTTCCCTTTTTCCCCAGAGATTTTCCCCCGTAGACACCATGTCCCAAAGACACGTAAACAGAGACGTGCGGAAAAAGAGGATTGGTTAAGAAAGGCTGGGACTTTTGGTAACATTAGTCAGCCCAAAGGACTGCAGGTGCCACCAGGTATCCTGAGGCCTTCCCTCTGAGATCAGCCACTGCTAAACAGGTTGCTCACAGGCTGTTAGAACTGTGTTCTAGGGTAGGACTTCCACAAGTAATGTTAACTGACCAGGGACGAAATTTCATGGCAAAGTTAATGCAGGATGTCCTGAAGTTATTGGAGGTAAAATCCGTCCGGACCTCGGTCTACCATCCTCAGACTGATGGATTGGTAGAGAGGTTTAACTGTACTTTAAAAACTATGCTTAGGAAGTTTGTGGACACTGAAAAGCGAGCTTGGGATGAACTTCTCCCTTTCCTGTTGTTTGCGGTACGAGAAGTTCCCCAATCATCCACAGGCTTCTCCCCGTTTGAGCTCCTATATGGACGCCAACATCTGGGTATTCTCGACCTACTGAAGGAATCCTGGGAGGAGGAGCCCTCCCCCTCCAAGAATACCCTTCAGTATGTCATAGACCTTAGAAACCGCCTAGACATGATAGGTCGGTTTGCGAAGGAAAACCTCAAATCTGCTATAGAACGTCAAGAGAGGCAGTACAACCAAAATGCTCGCTTGAGGGTCTTCCAACCTGGGGACCAAGAGATGCTACTACAACCGACATCAGAGAGTAAACTCCTTGCGAAGTGGCAGGGTCCTTTCCAAGTTCTACGCCGCACTGGGGAGGTGAACTATGAGATCTCTCAACCAGGGTCCAGGAAGGGTAAACAAATCTACCACGTGAACCTCCTGAAACCCTGGAAAACGATGAGATCACTGTTCATTCACCCTCGGGAAGGAGAGACGGATTTGGGTCCAAAGCTTCCAAAGGGTAGTACGTACACTGACCATCAGGTTCCCATGGGAGAGCAGTTAACAACGGAACAAAGGTCAGACCTACTTAATGTATGTGACCAGTTCCCAGATGTTTTTTTCTGAGCTGCCAGGGCAGACTGATTTAGGGCCTCATGCAGTAAGCGTTGATAAGGGAAATATGGCCATGTTATAGCCAAAATTGGGTTTGAGATTCAGTAAGCGCCGATAAGTGCTTCATATCGCCAGGTTTCGGAGCCGATAATTTGGTTATGGCCAGTCGCCTGCCGATAAGCCTGTTTTCGACACTGATCGCCACTTTTTTAAATCGGCTGGATTCAACAAAAAAAAACAGCTTATCGGGGCTGATCGGCACTACGAAATTGAGATGTTATGGCCGATTTCTCCCGCCAACTAAAGTTGGCAGTTTGGACGGGAGAACGATCGCTAAGGCTGCCGGAACGGCACTTAGAAAAAAAACATCTTCTGTACATCAATGGAAGTCAATGGAGCGGGGACGTATAACAGTATAGTACTGTTTACGTTTCATTGCTCACAATACAAGGGGGATTTGCATTACAGTGTGGGGGCATTCCCTGCATTGTGTCACAGCTGATGTGTCTTATTTGCATAACATTCGACTTTTACATGTTTGCAGCATTTGCGGGTCACATTACTCATCATGTGATGATGTGGCAAGGGAAAATACTATACTACACTCTTAAAGGAGAACCTCACATCATATCACACATTTTACTCAACTCAGCGACAATTATTTACATGATGTCACACATGTCACACATGTCACTCATACACAGTATATTCATCTTCCTTTACATTACACAATGCTTGTAATGTGACACGCATCTTTAAACGTTCATGTACATCTGTCTTCTCATGTTTACATATACTTTTGGGTCCTCCCTATTTTCATGACGTCACTTATTGGACGCTCAATCACATTGCATGTTTACATTGTAACCGTTGCATTACAAGCACTTCAACCTAACTTATACACACATGTACAGTAATTCATCATTGGGACACCTTGTAAACTCATTCTATACCAACTATCCTCCTTACACAAATGCATGCATATGCACACGACTATTCATTGTTGCCAACATGTCACAATAACATGGATAATTACACATGTTACACAAAACTTTTCCCACGTCAATCTCAGCCTTTTTGTCTCATTACATGACTGACTCTTGCGTTCACAAGTGTTACATGCATTGCACATGCAACTATTTATTTGCAAGCAATCTTTGTACAAAGCTTCACGTCACATCATTGCCAAATATCATCATTCCCTGCAGAATACACACAACAAATACTTAGAACAACAAGTGCACACAGCTTGCCACAGAAGTACTTTATTATGTTAATGTAACACCTTGCATTTTACTATGTCACCTGACATCATCACATACCTATTTAAAGGACGCACATTACCTGCTCATTCACAGCTACTCATTTCAAAATGTTGCGAATGTTTAGGAGACGGAGGAACATTCTTTTCTATGACATGCTTGATGATGAAGACAATCATATAGGGCAAGGGAGGGACACACCGAGGGACAGTGACAGTGACGCGGATACGACAGGGACAGGGAGAGGGACAGGCCGAGGGACAGGTAGAGGGACAGGAGATCAGAGGAGAAGACAGAGGAGACAACTTGTGCCTCGTCCGCGTCTGTACAGGGAGAGAACCCTGTTAGATGGGATGAGTGAGGAGGAGATTGTAAGTCGCTATCGTTTGAGTTCAGCAGCAATCTTAGCTCTTTATGAGGAGATAAGGGGGGATTTAGATTTTTTCACAGCCAGAGGTCGTGCAGTCCCTGGGCTTGTTAAAATGCTGTGCTCATTACATTATCTTGCTTCCGCGTCATACCAGACAACTGTGGGCATAGTGGGCGGGGTCTCGCAATCTACATTCTCGCGGGCCTTGACCCAGTTTCTCTATGCACTCAATAGACGCGCTAGGAATTATATTCATTTTCCTACAGAGGCGACAGAGTGGCTGGAAGTCAGGACTGGCTTTTATAATATAGCAGGGATACCATGTGTGCTGGGTGCAATCGATTGCACACATGTTGCTTTGATTGCACCTAGTCAGAGTGAGCATGTGTACCGCAATCGGAAGCACTACCATTCACTCAATGTACAGGTGGTATGTGATGCCACGATGAGGATAATGCATGTGGTACCCAAGTTCCCTGGTTCCAGTCACGATTCCTCTATCCTGAGGAACTCTTCAGTCTTCCATGCGTTCGAAGAGGGACATTTTGAACCTGGTTGGCTGCTGGGTGAGTACATATTTACATGTTCTAACACAAAACACATGTTGATTTAGGAATGTTGGCATTGTACAATTTGATCACTAATGTCAGCTTATGTGTGCTCCATTCATTATAGGTGACTCAGGATACGGAATTAGGCCGTGGCTCTTGACTCCGGTGCTAAACCCTCAAACTGAAGCAGAGGACAGGTACAATGCAGCCCATATATCTACAAGATCTGTTATAGAGAGGACATTTGGCCTACTCAAGACCAGGTTTAGGTGTCTGGACAGAACTGGTGGGGCTCTTCTATACAAGCCTCAAAAAGTGTCTGATATTATCCTTGCCTGTTGCATTTTGCACAATGTTGCACTCAGGCACAATGTACAGTCAGACCTAGCTGAGGCTTTGGTAGACGAGCATCCCACCCATGTAGCTGCTGAAAATGAACAAACAGCCAGTGGTGGCCAGACACGACAGAATCTCATCAATTCATTTTTTTCTTGTAAGTACAAACTCATATGTTCCTAGTACTACTTTTATAGTTTAATTATGTTATATTAACAATAATGTTTCTTTATATAACCTTCTGTTAGGACACAGATGAATATGGGTTGCACACCTTTCTTTTCTCTGCTGTGTGCACAAAGGGATGTGGCACCGGTATGTTATTGTTGCACAGGTTATATAATCCCTCTTCAATTGTACTTTAGTTGTGTGTATGTGAATACAACTTGGGTAACAAAGCAATAATATTTTAGCATTGTGTTATTCCTTATGCTAAGACAAAACACATATTATGCCCATAATCATTCATGCTTCTAGTATGCTTACATACAATGTTATTGGTGCAGTGTAACATGTACATCCATATGATGTGTACACCAGGCTGATTTACATTTTGAATGTCATGAAATATACATGGTGTTGTACATTTAACACCAAATACACACTTTGCTGTGTTGTTTACGGTACTGAAGATGGCATGTCAATGTTTGCAATTTATATATTGTTCCTTTGCATTATAGGTATATCTCCAGTATGACTGATCATGGTATGTATATTTGCTGACATCTCTCATAAGATGTGGCTACCTCAATCTTCCTATAATTATTGGAACTAAAAACCCAACATATTGGTTTAAACACAAATGTTACATATATGTACTTTCTGTATCATGTATATGCATTTAGCTACTCTTGAGCTTTCATGTGCATTGTATTACAAAATGATTACTCACATTTCATCACATTTTATGTATGTTTCCTTATAATTTCCATTAATGTAATATAGAGGTGGTTGGAGAAAAGGGGATAACTGTACTTATTTGTTTACTTACGGGAGCACATTCATCACTAGCATAGACACACTTTTTAAGACAACTGTTTGTGTCTCTATCAATTGGTGTAGGATCCATGTATAACACCGACAAATGATAACACCAGCTTTATTATGGTAGCTTATATCATCATATTGACTATACTATGTATTTCTAAACGATTAATAAACACAGTAAACTATAGTTAGTTAGGTTAATGAAATATACACAGAAACGTACTTCATAACATGATGGTGATGTCATATTCAGAACATCATGCATTGGAGGGGACCATAACATCTGGCCACTAACATTATTTGCTACAGTCCCAAACCATTTTATCTACATACCCATGTAACAACAGATTTTAAAAATAAATGGCTACTTGGTTGTAAGTGTCCTTTACATTGGGAGAAGGAGTGGCTCACTGAGTAAAGACACACACTGGCACTGATAGTTTGAAGCAGGGGAGTCTGGTTCAATTCCCGGTGTGGGCTCCTTGTGACCTTGGCCAAGTCACTTTATCTCCCTGTGCCTCATGCGGCAAAAAAAACATTTGTACGTTCCACGGGCCAGGGACCTCAGGCTGAAACATGTGTCTGTAAATCGCTGCGTACAACTAGCAGCCCTATACATGAACATGCTCATATTATTATTATTATTGTTACATAGTTTCGACAGTCATACGTTCCATTACATATTAGAATACACAAATGTGTTAGCAGAGTGGGAATGGTTGTTATATATAAAACACACCATGTCATAAAATGTTAGTAGTCATTAAAGAACACTCAATAAAAATTCATGAGGCACTCTTTTGCAACATCATTATGTTAATTAAGTGCTTATGCAATATAGGCATAAGGGTATCACATTTTTAATTGTTTGTTAATAAGCGCTGCAAGCAATATAAAATTAGTTCCATATGTAGTATAGTAGTCGGTGGCTCCTCCTCACAATCATCTCATATAAAGGTAGACTCTTCTGAAATCATACATTGATCCGATTGTATCTTCCCCGACATCTCTGAAATACAGCAAACACATGATGGTCAAAGATGGCACCTTACTAGATATGCATCCGTGACAACGCGTTACGCAGCTCTATATGATTGTGTAGATACACACGTCACTCACTTATATGTTAGAAGTAAAACTGTTCATCAGTATGTAATGTTTCTTTAAATTTGTAGCAGGCATAACTATGTATAAGAAGTGAACGTTGCCTGTATACTGAAAGATGTGCGCGCACATCTTTGTGTGCGCACGCACTTCACGCTTGGCTCCACTAACTGTTAGCGCATGCGCAAAACAAAGCGTACGTTGTGCATTCAATACATGTTGAAAATACCAGTAAACATAACATCTTTATTTCAAATACAATGAAGACGAAACTACATTCGTTCTAAACGAGTACATCTGTATTCTTTTTAAACAGACGTGTTTGAACAGAAAGCACGGCCGATAACACAATGCGCAAATGCAATACGTGTGACGTCATGTTAAGCCAGCGTGAAACGCACGCTAACACTCCTCCCACTCAATTAACATTCGGCTAACGCCCAGGGTACGCCTACAAACACTGAGCCGCACGCATCACACACTGCAGTTACCGTTACTATAACAAAACATGACAGCCAATAGGCTTTGAGGCGCGCACGTCGCTTGGGGGCGGGACTTACATCACTAATCCTTTTTAAGGACGCCTTGGCCCATGACAAGGGTCCCACGTCATACGTGGTGGACCCGGTTTTCAATGTTGTAGATGTTGCATGATAACAAAACAGGTATGTGTTAGAGTAATGGTAAAATGTTGCTAATATGTTTAAAGGGATAGGAAAGTACGTATATTTATTCCGTCAGCAATGTGTACTACTCTTTCAGGTCCTACTATATTGTATTAGGAAACAATTTGTTTGTGATCGCTACATGTTATGCAGTCTGCAATGTTACGCTGTATCCACGCATTGAAAGTGAAAATGGTGGTTACAAAAAAAAAAAAAATTTAAACGCAGAGTCAACGCATAACGATTGTTATATTTACCATTCTTCTAGAATTAACTCTTCGCCTGGCTGCAACTGGTCGCTCCAGAAATGCAAGCCATTTTCATCCACGCTTAACCCAACCGCTGAATCCAGTATGGCACATATCTCCTCCAGGATGCGCTCATAGGAATCGCCACTGCTTTCTTCAAATAATTGGTCGGGAGGTAGGTTCATTTCTTCCGGTTCCCATTCCAATGCAATTTCAGCTGAAAGGCTTGGTACATAATCATAGTACTTTTGTTCTTGTACAATGTGGGTTTCAGGAATGGAGGCTGCAGATATTGCAGCACGTATCGATTCAAACGGATCAGTAGTAGCGGATACATTGCTATTGCCATTAGGAATAAATATGCCTTTCACGACAATATAAGTGCCGTCTTTCAGGATAAATTGTTTTTCCGGGGCAATCTTCCAGAAACCATAGGTGTGTTGTAGCTTATCCTGGTCACGTTCAAAAAAGTCATTACTTGATAAAGTGAATCTTATTGAGGAATTAAAATTCCGTGCATGCTTACGGTCTTGGTAATAAGGATATTTTGCTCGAATGAAATCATCGATTTGGCGTGTGCTTGCTTTCTGTCCGCGACTGTTCAAGATGGCTTCACAGATCATGTACTTATACCCTAAAAGGGGATTAATATTGTTAACGAATTCATCAGCCATGTCTGAGTAGCACAAAAGCTGTGTGCAGGTCTGTGTTATTTGCTCATCAAAATGAATGTGCTGAATGGCTAACAAACTCCTGTTTTTCCTTGTCAAGGTCAACAAAAGTAACTACTTTGACTCCTTATTTCAAACGCCAATTGGATTTGTTTGTCTAATTGGGTTAACAGTTGTGGTTCGTGATATGGGACTGTGGGAGAAACATTTCTCCTTCTTTTATCTCGTTTGTGAAAAACATCCCTAGACTGTGAATGCGTTCACATAGTGTTTTTTTGAAAACTAACAAAGACCAGTGTGTGAAAATATTTCTTAGCCAGGCATATCAGTAAAAACACACCTGCAAAAAGAAATGTTTTTTCCCCGCTTACATTTCTGTGTGTATGTGAAAGTCTGGTTAACTCCCTGTCTGCATGAGTTTAAATACGTGTGTATATATATATATATATATATATATATATATATATATATATATATATATATATATATATAAATATATCTCTTATAAAAATATATATATATTTATATATAATATTTTATTTTTTTTTATATTGCAGGAGTACACACAACATTGATGGCATTAAGTATACCTTGTATGAAACCTATTTAAATGGTGAGAAACATGATTGAATGAAGTAATAAACATTTGTTTAAGCACAATACTGTTAGAGTCTCATACTTAGGATATTTCTCAAACATTAGGCCTGTATTATTAAAATAGTGTGCTTTCACAAGGAAGCATGAAGTGTATTAGTTTGTGTATACCAGTTTATATAGTACTATATATATATATATATATATATATATATATATATATATATATATATATATATATATATATACACACATATATACATATATATATACACATATATACATATATATACACATATATACATATATATATACACATATATACATATATATATACACATATATACATATATATATATACACACTCACACACTCACACTCACACTCACTCAGTGTGTGTGTGTGTGTGTGTGTGTGTGTGTGTGTGTATATATATTATTATACATTCTGAGATGTTATAGAAACGAACACACAACTGATTAAAGGACAAAATTACAATGGCCAAGCAAGGCAAAGGTAAGTAATAATTTACACATAATCCTGCTGTACACGTACAAGAAAGATGTTTGCACTTACTTAGGTGTTTTAATAATTGCATGTGACTAATATGCATATGCAATTCTTACATCAATTAACACACCCAAATGCAATGTTTTGCTGCAAAGTCAATGGCAGCTTCTCTAAACTTAGCAACTGGCTCCTGGTGGACCATTACTGAACAGACGATTACAACATAAATATTTATAACACAATTAATTATGAGTGTTAACATTTCCAAAACTTCACGTGTACAAGAACATAGTTGAAAGTTTGGAAACAACACAGTCTTCAGCATACATACAATAGTAATTAGATAATCTGAAGTCAACAAAACAAGGCCAAAGACATATTTTCTGAATTATAACATTTATTTTTTTTGTTCCTTTTGCGAGCGAGTAACAGGCCTGCTTGTTGTCTCTTGAATTTTCCTTTTTCTTTTGCCACCAACTTTAGGCACAACAGAGCCACTTTGAGTGGCCTCTGGCACTTCACGGGCAGGGCTTGTGGCCAGTGACTGTTCACCTACGGGGCTTGTGGCCAGTGACTCACCTACAGGGCTTGTGGCCAGTGACTCACCTACAGGGCTTTTGGGCAGTGATTCACCTACAGGGCTTTTGGGCAGCGATTCACCTACAGGGCTTTTGGGCAGCGATTCACCTACAGGGCTTTTGGGCAGCGACTCACCTACAGGGCTTTTGGGCAGCGATTCACCTACAGGGCTTTTGGGCAGCGACTCACCTACAGGGCTTTTGGGTAGTGACTGTTCACGGACAGGGCTTGTGCCCAGTGACACATGTGAGCAAGTTGGTAGACACTGCACAAGTGATGGTTGGTCTGTTTCATGTGTGTCTTGTTTTGTTTTTGTCGCCTCCTTTGTAGGTGTCTGCTGCTGAATTTGTACAGATGGCAGCGGTAGGATGTCATCAGGAACCTGCACAGCAATGTCTGCTACTTGACCGGTAACATTTGGGCCTGGTGAATGAATATCAGATGAATGTGGTGAAAACTGACCTGCATGAACAGATCCTGGCTGGGAGGTGTTGAATTGTGGTACATTAGTCATTCTCCAGTAATTAGCTTGTGTTTGCTGAACAACTAATGCTTCGAATGAGGTGTTGATTTTTTGCAACTGTTTAGGCACTTCAATGAAGACTCTGTGGAGATGTGCCAATTGTGATACTGTTTCTTCCTGCAGTCCAATCATCCTTTCCAGCACTGTCATCATGTCTGAATGGCGACGATTTTCTGCGTCCACTATTTTTCCCTCTGAAGCTACAATTGCATCGTATGTGGAAGTTGATGGACGATTTGGCGGTACAACAGTTTCTATTGGCACCTCTTCATGGTCACATGATTGTATTTCAGTCTCTTCTGTGGCGTCATCCTCATCATACTCATCATCCTCATCACCATGATGTTCTAAAAAGAAATGTACACATTATTAAATGGCATGTTAATGTATGCTGTGTTACTATGTAATTGTACTGTGTCCTAAGTAACACCTAACATGTTAGCATACGTTTTATAACCTCATTAAAAACTACCTTGACTTACGAATAATGTTTGGACTCAGTATGAAATATGAATGAATGAAAAGTTGCTCTAAACTCAGAAGTCCTACATGATAATTAACATCACTAACACAATACATGTTGCCTTACACTTAATTTTCACTGACACTAAGTAATCCTATTTAAAGAAGATGTGCAAAACAAATAATGCACATGACAACATAACATATAGAAGAGCACATATTATATGGCCAGCAAATGATACACTCACCTTCTAGTAGTGTTGAGCTGGCTGACCCAGGTGAAGACACTTGTTCCATCTCAGGTGACACATGTCCTCCAGGGGCAACTATATATAACAATAACATAAGTTTTACATTTACATGTGTAAATATTGAACAAACACTTATTGTATGTTCTGTATTTATGATTAACTAACAACATCAGTTCCTTAACCGAAAATGTGTGTGAAAGTGAACATAAATAGTTGTAATAACACTGTACATGCCTGTGTACTTAGAATTTTTGAGTTCCCTAACATACAACATACTATGTTTCTGCAGTAATGCGTGAGGATAAATAGATTAAATGAGTACATAAAAATCATATGTTGTGTAGTGATATCAGTATCATAATGTACATAACTATCATGAGATGACCATTCACAATGGTTATCATGAAGGTGGTCATATTGCAAAAAGTGTTGTTTTTGGTAGAGGATATGTGTGGTACATTAATCGAAGATGTGGCACACCTGAATGTGGCTGTGACTCAACAAGACAACACATGCAGTGTGTGATAATGTGTCTTTCATAGTAGTTCAACTATAGATATGAGTGAACTAATGTGTGACGTACGCTTTGATAAGTAATGAGTTGTTGGGGCATTTAGTAGCTAGAGTTAAGCTTTCAAATGAGTGTGATTAACTTCAGTTGTGCTATTCAGGTTGTAAGAAAGGTATTCCCTTCCCCAAAAAGCCTAATCAGCCACACCTTTCAATGACTTGAAACAGGTGCAAATGGTGTGAACTAAGTTGACCGTGAAATGAGGCTGTAATTAGTGTGTGTGCTGAACCCCACCCCCTCTGTTGAAGTGTATGCTGTGATGAGATATTAATTGCAGCTGCTTTAACACAATGGTAGATGAGCTAAGTAGTCATCTGCAGTGTTTAAGTTATGAAAACAATGACATAACATATGATACGTGTGCCTCATTATGCTGTCTGTATATGACATAAAGCAAAAATGGACCTTTTCATAAGCAACTATAGATGTGTTAGTGCCAGTGATGTTTGTAGGCCGTTACATGCAATTTCTTTGATGCATGCTTAAAATAGGCAGTAATGTCATGTTTGTCGGAGTAAAATCAATAAAATACACAATAATATGATACATATTTCTGTTCTGTACCTGTAGCTACTAATAATTTCTCATGAACATGTGTTACACATGTGTACTACCCTGTTGTTCCCCATCTTCGCCCACCATCAATTGCTTCCACTGCAGCTATGCATTTTGGGAATTCACATGTAAATGAGCACGCAATGGCACGTGCTATATTAGTTACTGCTTTTAGTAGGACTACTACATATATGTCTATTTTGAGATATATATATACAGAATCAGACATATACATATATAGATGCAGGTATGCTTATATTGTGAAGACAGTATAAAAAGCAGTGTAAATATGCAAAATAACTGTAAGCAACAACACGCCTAGTACAGTAATATTTATCACCTGCTGGAAATTGTGACGGATAAATTCCAATGTCACGGTCACCAGCCAAGCCTTCCACGACGACGGTAAGTAATTTTGGCCGAAGCAGCTCCTCCAATGGAGTCAATATGAGACGTTGTGGTGTGGGCCCACCTCCAGTGCCAGTAGCATGCACGCGTTGGTCTTGTATTTTCTTTTTCAATTTGGACCTAATATCATCAAATCTTTTCCGACAATGATACTTGTCCCTGACACTATTCCCACAGGCATTGACACCAATGACTATTGTGTCCCACATTTCTTTTTTGCTTGCTGCACTTGTCCGCCCTTGAAAAACATATAAAAGATATGAGGTAAATTAATAATAATATAAGCACCAGTTTCCTACACTGCTAGCTGTTCCAAGAGATAGCAAACATGCTGTTTTATGTGTAATATGTGCAGCACATGAGCATTCACTACTAAACCTATACATGTAAGCAAGGTTGCATTCATATTGTATGCAGTTCTGGCAAATTGACCGCCTGTGTTTATTTGTCCTTGTAAGGCATGATAAAAAGCTGTGTTTCCACACTAATGAACATAGAAAGATATTGTGTACCCATATTTGCATATGAACAAAACTCAGATGACCTAGGATCACATGTATTTGAATAATAAATGTAAAGTTACACTTACCTACTAAATGTCCATAGAGACTGTCATAGTGCTCCAGAATGCCAGTGACAAGAGCCCTATTTTCCTGGTCATTGAAGCGAGGATTACGTGGCTTCTCCACACGTTTTTTCCGAGCAGGTTTAGGGTCAGAGCTTGGCTGGTGCTGACTGGACTCTCCTTCTTCCAATGGAAGGGCCTCCAAAAGCTGGCCACCAGCAAGCACGCCACCACCAGACACCCCATCAGCAACTGCGCCACCAGCAGCACTCCCAGCACCAGCACTCCCACTCCTAGCACCAGCACTCCCACTCCTAGCACCAGCACTCACACTCCTAGCACCAGCACTCACACTCCTAGCACCAGCACTCCCAGCACCAGCACTCCCACTCACAGCAACAGCACTCCCACTCCCAACAACAGCACTCCCACTCCCAACAACAGCACTCCCACTCCCAACAACAGCACTCCCACTCCCAGCAACACCACTCGCAGCACCAGCACTCCCACTCCCAACAACAGCACTCCCACTCCCAGCAACACCACTCGGTGCACCAGCAACATCACTCCCCTGAACAGAACGTTCACTCCGACGCGTACTCGCACGAGTAGCACTCCCACTCCCACCAGCATCACTCTTCCCACGCTTTGCGGGCATACTTCCAGCACTCACAAAAAACAGACAAGAAATGTACAGGCAATCACACGACCCACTTCCACATATAAAACAAGACAAAGATGTAAACAAAACAACAAAGGACAAAGCTCACCCAATACACAACAAGTCTCTCAGTCAATATGCAAATCTTCAATCGTCCAGCTCTGTGCGTCTCTCTCTCTCTCTCACTCCCAACAACACAGAGAATGATTAGCAGTACACGTTGCCTTTAAATATGGCGCGCAATCAAAAACATGCTTGTTTCGCCTGATTCAGCAAGATTTGTGATTGTGCAACCTAACAGCACCCCGCCACGCACGCCGATACACCTGTGTGTGATCGGCTCATCATCGTGAGAGTGGGCGGATTTGTTTTCTGGTTGATTTTGAATGTATTCGGCACTTACTGCATACGGAGAGGGAAAAACGCCAATAACATGACTAATCGATAAGCTTGCCGATTTCACATAATCGTCGCTTACTGCATGAGGCCCTTAGTGTCCCATAGGATTGAGACAGACCCTGGCGTAAAAGTATGGTCCCGTCCCTATAGATTGCCAGAGGGCCGAAAAGACCGGTAGAGAGGGAGATAATAGACATGTTGGAATTGGGCGTGACCAAGGAGTCACACAGCGAATGGTGTAGCCCTATCGTGTTGGTCCCTAAACCAGATGGGAAGGTGAGGTTTTGCGTGGATCTGCGAAAGGTAAATGCTGTATCCAGATTTGATGCATATCCAATGCCTAGGGTGGATAAAATGCTTGATTCGCTTGGTAAAGCAGAGTATATCTCCACCCTAAATCTCACGAAAGGATATTGGCAGATACCTCTAGCAGAAAAATCCAAATGCAAAACTGCCTTCACCACCCCTCTCGGTTTATACCAATTCCTCACTATGCCATTTGTGTTACATGGGGCTCCAGCCACGTTCCAAAGGTTAATGGACAAGGTACTATGACCCCATAGGGCATATGCCGCGGCCTACTTGGATGACATTGTCATCTATAGCAGACACTGGCAGTCTCATATAAAAAGGTTAAGGGCAGTCCTAACGTCCTTAAGAGAAGCAGGGCTCACTGCAAATCCAAAAAATGTGCCCTGGGTAAATCCACTACAAAGTACTTGGGCCATGCCGTTGGGGGAGGGATAGTAAGGCCACTAGCTAGCAAGGTGGCCACCATAAAGGAAGTCCCCACCCCACAGACAAAGACACAGGTCCGCTCCCTTTTGGGGTTAGCAGGGTATTACCGGCGTTTATCCCCAATTTTTCAGAAATATCTGCACCCCTAACAGATATGACAAAAAAGAGTGCCCCGACCCAAGTTAAATGGTCTTGGGAGTGCCAAGACGCCTTTGACATGCTAAACAAGTGCCTGTCAGAGGGCCCCGCTCTTCGGAGCCCAGATTTTAAAGAGCCCTTCATCATCCAGACGGATGCCTCAGAGGTAGGACTGGGAGCAGTGCTGTCTCAGCAATTTGATGGTGTTGAAAACCCCATACTGTTCATCAGTCGGAAGCTGTTCCCAAGGGAAGTGAGGTATTCCGTTATTGAGAAGGAGTGCCTCGCTGTAAAATGGGCAATTGAGGCCTTGAGACATTATGTCACCGGAGTACACTTCACCCTGGTCACTGACCATGCGCCCTTGAAGTGGTTAAACACCATGAAGGACACAAATCCAAGGTTGACCAGGTTGTATATTGCCCTCCAACCCTTCTCTTTTGATATTCAGCATAGACCTGGAAAGGACCATGGAAATGCTGATTTTTTGTCAAGGGAAGGAGTGGAGGGTCGGGCTTCAGCCGTGTGGGACACTAGCCACACACAAACAGGGGAGGTATGTGACAGAGTGAAGTCAACTCCTATCAGTTACGCCTGGGAGACATATGTCTGAGTGCTTCATCCAGCACTCATAAGGGTTAACTCAGGTGGAAGTTAGGAAATCAGAACTCTTTAGCTGACACCTGAGAGCCAGCAAGGTAGATAAAGGATCATGTGACTGGCAGTAGCTGCCAGAGAGAGAGAGAGAGAGAGAGAGAGAGAGAGAGAGAAGCACACTGCTGCGTGAGCCCTTAGCCAGAGGGATTTCACCAAAGACTACTTCAACTAAAGTAAGGATTATTCATTTGTTTACTGACTGCTTAAAGTACCCTTATGGTTTGGTTCTGGTTTAGCCAGCCAGCCTGCTAGATAGGTCTGCTGTGTTATTAGTCAGTTTTTCTCCCAAAGTGGAGCAGGATTAATTTTGTTAAAAGGACAGTGTACCCGCATGTTATGTTACTGTGGAGAAATAAAGCCACTGAACGTTTTTATTTATCCTGAAACTATACGTGTGGACTGTTCCCTGACCTCGGCTACAGGCCGTCCTGCCACAGGCTTCAAAGGACAAAAACGTACCACATGATCTGGTGATCCACAATAATAGCATAGGCCCTCATTCTGGCGGCGAACCCTCTCGGCCGTCCTGTCGGGAGTATGGATCCGCTGACTGCCGATCTGCATGCGTTCCGCAGCATCAGGAACAGGCTGAATAGCCGGAGGAGGCCTAGGATAAGGGGGGTCATAAGGCACGAACCTGGGACGTTGGCGTTCATGACGTCGCTCCTGGAGGCGCAGACCCACGCGTATGCACTGTGCGATCAACTCATCCAATGCTTGGGGTCGAGGCTGGACTGCATGTTCATCCTTTCCAGATTCGGACAAACCTTGCCAAAATACAGCAGTAAGTGCCTCTTCGTTCCAACAAGTCTCTGCTGCGACGGTCTGGAATTCCAGTGCATATTTGGCTACGGACCTACGACCCTGAGACAAATGAACTAGAGCAGAGGCAGCAGTATCTTTGCGAACAGGAATATCAAATACCTGCTGGAATTCTTCGCGGAAGAGCTGGTAATCCGAGGTGATCTCCGGATGCAGTTCCCAGATGGGAGAAGCCAAGGCCAAGGCATCCTCTGTTAAGAGAATGTAAAGATAGGCTACCTTGGTACGTCCAGTGGGAAAGAGGCCTGGAGATATTTCAAACTGAATTTGAAAAAACCTGGACAGGCCAGAGGGTCACCCGCATATGCTTTAGGCGTAGGGATTCTGAGTTCCGAAGGCCGGCGCTTCCAGGTGCAGCTGCAGCTGGTGGTGGAGTGGGCTGTAGTGAGAGAGTGGATAGCTGTTGAATCAAAGCGGAAATCTGCGTTCCCAAAGCTTGGATGCATTGCACAAGGGTCGTAAGTAGATCCCCCACCTCAGCCAGGTCTGCATTTAGGCTCTGCATACTGCTGCGGCTGAGTTTATTCGAGCATTTGCCCGTTCTCGGCCGCAGCAGTAACCTGGCGCGCGCCGGAGGGTGCCGGGCGCGCGCCAAAGCAGCGGAAGAGCGCCCTCCGATCGGGGCGCTCTCCCTCCCGCTGCCGGGTACGCCGGGTCCCCCGGAACCCCCTGCCGCCGTCCCCCACATCGCGGGACACCAGGGCTCCCTCGGGGAGCCCTGGACGCGCGTGCAGGGGGCGCTGACACCCGATGACGCGTGACCGCGCATCGGTGACGCGCGGCACGCCGAGGGAGTGGGGCTAGCAAGCCGGGGCATCCCCCGGCTTGCGGAACTAGCCCTGCTCGGATTAAACGTGTCGGTAGTGTAATGTCACACTGTGTAACCCGCAGACCAGACCAGTCCCCTGTACTGAGGTGGGATGTAGAGAATACGCACCGACAGCAGAGGGGGCATGTCCGGGATGTGGCATAGTAGTGTAGCCAGGCCTGGATGTAGATAAAGAATGGTCAAGTACTTGCCGAGTCCGAGAATATAGAAAGTTCCGTAGTCAAAATCCGTAGCTGAGTCCGAGGTCTTAGAGGTAGAGTAGTCGGTAGGGAAGCCGAGTTCAGGAGCCAGAGGGGGTATTCAGACGAGCCGGGTCAATAGCTGTAGGAAATAAACACAAAGAGAGCACGACACAGGTTCCAGGCAACACAGGTAGGAAGGAGCTATGCAGAACAAGGAAGTAAAAGCAAAGCAGGATATTTAAAGCGGCAGTGACCAATCCGGACGAGGGGCATGGCGGGGGCGTGTTGAAGAGCTGCTCGCGAGTGGCAGGAAGTAGTAGAGCACAGCTGAGAGTGCTGGAGACATGGTGAAGACTCTCATGCCGAGCGGGGGCGGACACAGGCATAATGGGTGCGCTAAAAATCCTTGAAGGAAGCGCGCGCTCTGTAACACCAGCACCAGAATCCAAGATGGTGGCCGTGGCGGAGTACAAGGTATGTGCTGTGCGGCAGCATGGGTAGCGACGGGGAGCAGGGGCAGCAGCCGCTGCAGTACTGGTAGTGGGTAAGGAGGGGTCACGCCGCAAGGGACGTGGCCACCGATTCCTTACAGTTAACACCGCAGAAACCCGAAATGCAAAAATGATGCCCAGAGATGAAATTACTGTGTATATGTATGTACGTATGTATACTGTGATACAATCACTATCTCTAGGTGCTGGAATAAGGCAGCTATGGGACTTTCCTGTGAGAGTTAACTTCCCCTAGAGTAGCAAGGTCAGGTGCAGATAATCAGGACGAACTGCTGAATGACCAAGGACCGGTTTGAAAAGTCAGGAAGTGACAACACACTGAGATAGACTGCTATTCCCAGAGAAGGGGGACAGAGAAGAGTTCCTCCCAACTGTGGAAGCTGGCACAGTCCCCTAGGCTCTTTGGACAGTGGTCGTGGAGCCTTCTGGGACTGCCTGGGTTGGTAAGGAAGGTTGCGAGACCGTGCTGAAACGGGGAAGTCCTGTCCTTAACATTGGATTTACGGAGGAGAGATTCTCTGAGATCTCGTGGGGCTGAGCTCCCTAGGAAGGAAGCCGTGAGACTGTGCTGAAGCGGGGACATCTACTCCATAACCTTGAAGTAACAGATAAGAGAAACACTATATTGCTGTGTGCAGAGACTGTACATGTTAGCTATAATAGTACCTGTTTTAGGGTGGTAACCATCTTAGCGGTCCATCCAATTCATCCATCCAGAAGCTGCATATATAGTTAGTTTCCTAAGAGGTGTAGGCATTTATTTTATGATTTGTTTTTGAGTTAAAGGTACAGTGGGCCGGTTAGTGTATTATTTAACCCTATAAATAAACCCCAAATAGAGAAATACTAAGTTTCCTGCCTTAATCTGGGACATAAGATCCTTCGCTGTGACGGAGACATCAGAATTGGTGGAGTTTAATGTGGGTAGTCCAAAAAGCATTGAGCAGCGAAAACTGTGGGTTTGAAAATAAATTTGGGGATTTAAAATTGCAGCCCATCTGAACTGAAAAACAGATTATCCAAGTGAAGTCTGTCCCACTGTATATGACCCGTTGTGCTTACAGGATACACAGGGAAATATATGAAGAATTGAGGAAATAGTGCATCCAGAGGCTAAAGTGAAGAATACACCTAAAGGTAGAAAAGGGATGATACAATGTGTTTTATGTGTAATGTGCCTGGCCACACAAAACAATGTCCTTTCAGAGTGGGTATCCAAGCGTGAGTATCCAATCGTGGTCCGCAAAAGGAACCACACCAGAAATGATTATGGTGTGAAAAGCTGGACCACACCAAACACTGCCCCTTCAGGCTGGATGACTATGATAATGAGGGGGAGGAGGACTCCAATGGGGCCCCGCGAAAAGGACAGGCTCCATTTTCCGCAGAAGCTCCAAAAAAATTTACACCGTGTGTTCAGGAAGGTGTGGTTCAGAAAGACCAGAGATGAGCTACAGCCCAGAGCACTTGGCGCAATCGTCACAGGAATGACGACTAGCCTTGGGATGCCAAACGTTACCGCTACCGCCATAAACAGAGAGCCAAGCGAATAAGTGAAAACGAGTACTGATTTGAAACTGTATTATGAGATATCCCAGAAAGACGTTAACAACTTCATCACAGAGTTAGAAGTTTCTCAGCGAGAGAATCGTGCACTCAAAGCAGAGCAAACGTAAAGACAGAATTTACACAAGAAAATGTTGAAGTGCAGGAAGCACTGGAGAGTGCAGACAGAAGGCTGCATAAAGAACGTATCTCTCTGAGACAGCACACAAAAGCAGAACAAAGACTGCGGAGTCAGCTGCAAGAGCGGTGTGCAAGTCTGCAAGAGGCCAAGGAGAAACAGAGAGGCTGAGGAAAAGCAGTGATTTCTACAGGAAGCAAGTGTCCAGGCTGATAACCAAGTACTACTAAGTGCTACAGGAACAGCTGAGTACCCAGTGTGTCCACACAGAGCAGTATGAGAAGCTGAAGGCCACGCTGCATGTCACCAGTGCATCGCTAGAAATGGAGGTTAGATGCCAGGTGACTCTGTATGAGAGTGAGCTGGAAAGGCCCAGAAACTGGAGCAAGAGATGGAGAAGCAGAGAGGTTTATCCATCCCCAAAAATCATTACACCCAGGAGAAAGAGGCGTGGAAAAAAGAAGCAGCAGCCATCCTAGCGAAAGAAATGGCAAAGCTCCAAAAAACAAAGGAGGCTCTGACGCAAACCCAGAGCAAACACCAGGAAGAGGTGAAGGCCCTGAGAGGGGACTTACAGGATCAAATTGAAGAGCTGCAAACACAGGTTGCTGAGCTCAAGATACAGTTCGCCTAATAGGAAGAGAGAGAGGAGGTGTCCGTCAGGTGGCCTGCCTGACATTGCGCTATGAAACCGAGATGGACGATACCCGCAAGCTGCTGGACCACACGGCCAAAGAGAGGCCCTGGTAGGGCAGGAGCTGGAGAATATCCGGGAGGAGCATCAGCAGCTGCAGGTCATAAATAGAGAAAAGGAAACAGAGTTAAGGCATTCTCTGAATCAGCTGACAGATGTGGAATTGAGACTAAAATCCAAAAAAGCTGAACTAGCTGCTGAGTGGAAAAAGAAATGCAGAAGGACAGCTTCAAGATCGGAGGAAGGACCTGGAGACTTAGCGTGGTGGCTGCAAGATGGCAGAGAAACAAAAACGTGACCTGGGCGAGGAGCTCGAGGCTCTGAAGACTGAGCTGGACACTACATTGGACTCTAGTACTGCCCAGCAGGAGGTTTCTCAGATGAGGTTGGAGATAAAGGTTGCAGACCTAGGGCAGACACTCCATGGAGAAAATGGCGGTAGAGTTGAAAAGGAATAAGTCTCCACGAAACAGTAGTGCACAGTTGTCTCCACTACAGGAAAGTTATTGGCCTGGACAAACGTCTATATCCCACAGGAACTAATGCCTGTGAAGACAAGGGTACAGTGAGAGCTGGGGACACCACTCAACTGCAAAATGAAAATGCAAAGTTTAAAGCACCTGAGCATTTTGTTCGCGCCTGTAAGCGTGACTGCAATGCCGTTGTAGTACTAAGTCTACTTTATACAAGGCAGGGAATGAGGGGGTAACATGCTGGCAGAGAGAGCTAACAGAGCAGAATGCTCAGAAACCTCTGCAAGGAGGGACACAAAAAAAGCGGAGCTTCAACCCTAAACTTAAACCGGCATAAGACAAAGAGGTAGCGAAGTACCAGGAAAAAGTCTTCAACTGGAAAGCAAGGAAAAAGAAGAGATGGATGTCAGACATCTCTGACAAAGAGGATGGTGCACAGGAATAGTGCATGGGCCGCTTCACAGGACAACTTTATGCTGGGGAGTGGGGTATGTGATACAATCACTTTCTCTAGGTGCTGGAATAAGGTAGCTATGGGACTTTCCAGAGTACAGAGTGTTAACGTCCACTAGAGTAGCTAGTTCAGCTGCAGATAATCAGGATGAACTGCCGAATGAGCATATATATATATATATACATACACAAGAGAAATAATTAAACCGCTCAACCTTAGTACAGTAAATGATAAATTAAATCAAGAGGTGGTGCATAGGAAATATAACACATATAGAGAGCAATATTGGTCAAAGATAATCAAACCAAAGTATCCCCATTGTTTGCACTCAATCTTATTGATTACAATTTATTAAATTGACTAATTGAGTTATATTATAATAGCATTCGTCAAAGGGCAATGGGATAATAGTATTTCCTAAAGGGCTAGACAGGACCTCCTCATGTTTTAAAAAATAAAACATCTTTATTCAAACAAAATTGTGTGTTTACTATATACAAAGTGTTTGTTAAAATCAAGTGTGGTGGGATCATGGACTACAGCTAAAAAGTCACATTTACCACAGCAAAATGTCACAACATGCAGTTGTTTTTATGCTATGACAACTGGGCTACGGTGTGTGTGGTGTGTTAACTGTGGCTCACAGAAAGCCTGAACCTCTGCCGCTGGGAGCCTGGGGTGTATCTGAATCTTACGGTGACAGCGTCTCCACCTGCAAGGGATCCCGACTTGGCGGGATGAACCCTTACAGGAACAATAATAATAATAATAATAATACATGCACACAAATTTACGCTAACAACCTTTACTGAACACAATAATATTGGTACCCTGTACCCCACAGTAATATAGCCCCCAATCTGATACCAACAGTGAGTGTCCCCAGACTACATTGGGTGCCAGGCGCCAATTTCCTGATGTCCCTTTCCCAATGTCAAGGCCCACCCAAAGTGTTGGAGATAGCGCTATCCCGTGGAGTGTTGGTGCACTTAGTTAGGTACCTGACCGGGGCTCTAGCACCCGGGTAATGCAGAATAACAAAGAGGATCTGTCTGATCCAACGTTGTCATTCGCGATGGCGTCCGCATCCATGTGGGGTAAATTCATGCGTGGATAATATCACCTTACCATCTTTACCATGCAGTTGGTCTGGTCCCAGAGCACAGGCCGCAGTCACCGCGTGGCGTCTCACCGGTTCTGTACCTTACTATATGCGGCTTCTGGGGAAAGGTCCTTGACTATGGACTTGTCTATAGCAGCCTCAAGCTACAGTGAGTCGGGGCATAACTGGGGCCTAAAGAGGAAGATTTGGCCTAGTCCAAGGGAGCACTGCTCCCTGGACACAACCTGCTCTGCAGAGTTCCCTCTTCCGACTTGTGTGTTCCCAGACCCAAATGTATCAATAGTCCAGCAAGGGAGATCCTCGCAGCCCTATTGGCCTGTCCTTGACACCTGACTACTTGCCCCTATGCACTATAGGGCTTGTAGTGCCCACAAAGCCCTATCTCCCTAATGCCGCCTTGCGCTATTGCATTGCGCATCAGCCACTTGGTAATGGCCACTGGGTTTCCATTGCGCATGCGCGAACCTCCGCAAATGCCCTGTCTCTCACAAGATGGTGGTGCCCTACACCAGGAGACACCAGAGCCTCCGGCTCACACCTGCCCGCAACACTACCCGCTTGCTCACAGAGGTAAGCGTGGCAACCGGAGGGGGAAACCCTGGCCACATATGTCAAGGTTTATGTATGCAACGTGAACATTCTAAGTAGTCAAATATACTACCGATCAATTACCTACTAGCCATTAATTTGAATACTCTGTATTCACAGTATGTGGTTTAACAATAGCTAATTGATACAACTTATCAAGTGACTTTTTAGCTGTAGTCCATGATCCCACCACACTTGTATATAGTAAGCACACAATTTTGTTTGAATAAAGATTTTTTTTATTTTGGAAAACATGAGGAGGTCCTGTCTAGCCCTTTAGGATATACTATCATCCCTTTGCCCTTTGAATAATGCTATTATAATATATCAATTTAATAAATTATTGAGTAATAACCAATAAGGTTGAGTACAAACAATGGGGATAACTTGGAATAACAGATAAGAGAAACACTATATTGCTGTATGCAGAGACTGTTTATGTGACACAACTGTGTCAGCTGTTGCTATGTGGAGGTGAGCAGAACTTTGGAGGCAGTAATCCTTAAAGAGACAGACATAAAAAGACACAGAAAGTGGCATAATGTGATTAAAAATCAGCATAATTGCTAAGCAGAGTGTTGCAAAGCAAGGAGGCATGAATAAAAATATAAGTAAAGCTAATTTGAAGAGTGATTAAATTGACAATATCTTGAAGAATGTCCAATGAAATGGCATTATACTAAGACTTATTAAGTCTCAATCACAGCTTATGGTTCATCTCTCCTTTGATCCTCCATATTTTGTGTCTCTGTGTAGTATTGTCAATACTTGGTATCTAACTTAGTATAATGCCATTTCATTGGACATTCTTCAAGATATTGTCAATTTAATCACTCTTCAAATTAGCTTTACTTATATTTTTATTCATGCCTCCTTGCTTTACAACACTCTGCTTAGCAATTATGCTGATTTTTAATCACATTATGCCACTTTCTGTGTCTTTTTATGTCTGTCTCTTTAAGGATTACTGCCTCCAAAGTTCTGCTCACCTCCACATAGCAACAGCTGACACGGTTCTATTTTTCAGAATTTCTTATTGGCTGTTGGTCACGAGTGAACTTTTGGCGGGAAAACGGAGCCCTTTAAGAGTGTTTGTTTATGCTGACACTGTATGCTCCCGGAAGAAGCCTTTTTGGCGAAACGGCCGTAGGAGCAGAGCTGTGACAGCACCCCTCCATCCTGTGACCCGTGTGCCTTACCATACTGCGTGAGACTTTCCTCCGTTTTACTGCTGATGTCCCACTGCAAGACTTTGGTCTTTATCATCTGATTCTCCTGCTGCCTGACTGAGTAACGCTGGTATTTATCACTGGATTTCCTCAGTGCTTTGTGCACACCACACACAGCAGTGCTCTATGTCCCTGTGTTATTCACACACCACCACTGCTCATTATTTTTGAGCTCTGTATCTCAGGGGACTTTATATGAGCGCTACCAGTGCACTTTATAGATCTACCACTGCTGCTACTTATCTTACATGTGCAGCTCAATTTGGGCATCACTTTATTCAGCTGATTTACAGCACATTTAAGGAGTACAAAAAATATATCAATGGCGCTCTGCACTAATAAAATATAAACATATAATATATAGTAATGGAAATATACAACCAGTGGCGTGGATGTTTCTCCTGGGAATGGATGTTCCACATGTGATGGGAAAACATGTAAGGGAAAAAAATTCACAACATAGTGTAATACTGTTAGGCATACATACAAACATATAACATAAGACGGACGCTGAGAACAACAGGTGACCAATTACAAACACATTTAATAAAGCATATCATTAAAAATACATAAAATACATAAAATAGAAACTGTTAGGACACTCCAACTCAGGTGGGGGTACCTGCTTACCAAAAGTAAAAAGGTATCAGGCAGTGGATATATAAGAGTATCCCCTCTATGGATGGCTGCTGCTGCACCGGACTGCTGGGCTCACACGTGTGTTGTTTACCGTGGATAGTGCTTGCTCCCTCTGTTTGTGGCAATCGCCTCTGTGCGCCGTGGACACGGAAGAATGGTAGTTCCTTCCTGCTCGCCTGTAGGAAGCGCGCCAAACGGAGCTGTTTGTGGACGCGGATGGATTTCCGCCCGGATTCGGCAGCCAACGGACATCTGCTAGCAAGTTCCAAGGGGGACAGGATTCACCACCGAGTCTGGAGGACCTCTCAGAGACACCCTACGCGTTTCGAAAGTCTTGCTTTCTTCCTCAGGGGTAAACGTAGTATAAAAATGTAGTCCCTGTATGTCCCGATATATATAGTCCCGGATTAAAGGTGCAGTACATCAGAATAAACTTGCTCATGCGCAGATGTGTACTTTGGGACTCTCAGCGTCTCGAACAAAAACATATACACAAGAACAAACATGAAACATAAGATGACAAGTGATACATATCAAATAATAATAATAAATTTACACTGTCTAAAAACTTAAATAATAACAATGAAACATAAGAAATATATAGCCTAATCTCAGAATCATTATTGATATTATCAAACAACAGTTGTGAACCCTATATAAGAAGCATGTTGAGCAGAATTCAAAATAACCTCAACAGTAGATCATATAAATAATGAAAAAAATATATATGTACCCTTGTAGTGGGTGAAAGATGTGATGGTGCTGTGTGGTATAAAAATATATGTTCCCATGCATTGGGTAATAAAATGTGATAATGTTGTGTAAATATGGAAGTGAATAGAATATGTATATATGTGATATGTGTGAGGTATTATAAACCTAATAAAGTATGTCTATTGTAAAAATTATTTTATATAATGAGAAGCAATTGTGCAATGGTGACCTAGTAAATATGTGAGTTGATTAAAATGCTTACAATTGTGTATGCAGTAATCTTTGAAAATATATATGACTAGTACAATATTGATTTCAAATAGAAACCAATCATATAACCTATTACATATATAACTTATATGTGATGTTTACAAAATATATATATAGAGTGGTTCTCCTGTGATAATCAATAAATTTAAATATAGTAGTGTGCTATACCAGAGCCCTGTATAATGGAGATAGAATAATCTATTTATTAGATGGATACTTTATCTGTCCAGAAGGAAAGGTTTCAGGTCAAATTCAATATTGAGCCCGAGAGGGGTGAGTGTTTTTAGTTCGTAAATCCAAAAGGATTCTCTTTTACCTAGTGCCCCTCCTTTATTCCCACCACGCCAATTTGTCGTGACTGCCTCTATCGCTACACATTTTAGACCTTTGAGGTTTTTGTCATGCACTTGGAGGAAATGGCTCGATACGCTATGTGTATCCAGGCCTCTTTTAATATTGTAAATATGTTCATAGAACCGACGTTTAATCGGTCTAGTGGTCATACCCACATACTGCAGACCGCAAGGACATTCAAGGAGATAAATAATATTTGTGCTATTACATGTGATGTGTTGTTGTATGATATATTGTTTAGAAGTTTGAGTAGATGTGAAGGTAGTTTGTTTGGAGCTGAATCTACATGCTGTGCATGTATTACATGTATAATACCCTTTCATAACTTTTTTGTTTGTATTTGTTTGAAATCGACTGTTAGATCTGAGTGGACAACTAGGGGCCAACCTTTGGCCTATATTTGGTGCTTTAGTGAATATTATTTTGGGTTTTAGTGGAAGTATTTTAGATAGGTCAGGGTCTTTTCTCAGGATTGGCCAATATTTTTGAATAATCTTCTTAATTCCTGGTGCCATTTGATTGAATTGTGTGATAAATGGTAATTGAATATGTGTATTGGATGATTTGGCTTTGTACTTGAGAAGGGTTGATCTGTCTATTGCTTCAACCTCAGAGATGACTTTATCCAGATGGTTAGATGTGTAATTTCTATTGATAAATCTATCTCTGAGGTCCTGTGCTTGTGTATGAAATGCTTCTGGTGTGGAACTGTTTCTTTTGAGCCTGATGAATTGGCCTTTGGGGATGTTATCGATCCACGCAGGGTTGTGATGGCTGTTGGCATGTAGATAATTGTTGGCCTGAACCTTTTTGAAATGAGTTTTGGTATGAATAGTATTATTGTAAATATATATAACTAAAACTAGAAACTCTAAAGAAATGTTACTTGAAACAAAAGAAAATTTTAAATTAAATGGATTATTATTCATGTATAATTGGAAACTGTCTAGTTCCTCTAGTGAGCCGGACCAAATAAAGAAAATATCATCTATGTAGCGCCGCCATAGGACCAGGTTCGCTCCAAAGGGACAGTTGGACCAGATGTATTGATTTTCCCAACTGCCCATAAACAAATTTGCATAACTTGGAGCAAACCTGGTACCCATGGCGGTGCCACATATCTGCAAATAATATAAATCATTAAAATTAAAATAATTGTGAGAGAGTATGAATTGAATGCCTGTGGTGATAAATGATTTAACTGATGATGTGATAGATGGATCATTATCTAAAAATTGGCCAACAGCATCACAACCCTGAACGTGGTCGATAACGGTGTAGAGTGATGTGACGTCAGCTGTAACTAAATAAAAATGTGATTGCCATTGAATGTCCTTGATTGTCTGCAGCATGTGGGTAGTGTCCCTAAGATATGAAGGGAGTTTTATGACATACGGTTGAAGATAATGATCGATGAATTGTGACAAGTTTGATGTAAGAGACCGGATGCCTGACACAATGGGGCGTCCAGGCGGTTGTTCCAGATTTTTATGAATTTTAGGTATAATATAGAAAATGGGAATTATAGGGAATTGGTTATACAAAAATTCAAATTCCTGTTTGGTAATGGCATTGTTATCCAATCCTGTATTAAGAAATGTAAGTAATTGTTGTGAATAATTGTCTGTGGGATTAGAGGGGAGGGGTTGGTAAGTAGAGACATCTTCAAGAATACGCATTGATTCCTGAAGATAGTATGTTTTATCCATAATTACCAACCCCCCTCCTTTGACTGCTGGTTTCATTACGATCGAGCCATTCTCTCCAAGCGCACGTAACAGTTGTTTTTCCTCCATATTAAGGTTATGTGTAGTTAATTTGTAATTACGACTCTGCTGTTCCAGGTCGTCGGTGACCATTTGTGCAAATGTATTGACAAACAAACATTTAAGGGTCACAACTTTATGTATTTCTAGCTATGTGCCTAACTATCTCTCATCATCATTAAGAGGTTTATGTATATTTACTACAATATATATCCTATCTTTTTCTTGTGGTCTGTATCTACTTACCATTTATATTCATTGCTACTCTTGTTCTGGATCGGCCGATCTCAGTAAACATTACTTGGGGAGAAATATTTTTCCCCTAGTTCTGTTATGTTATATTTGTAATGATATATTGTTACCCTGCTTTGGCTCTTATCAGACCAATTGTACCTCTTTGATGTTTTTACGTTGTGTCGCATAGCGATCTGACATGTGATTTGTGTGGGTCTGTCTTTTGTGTTTTTTATACTCTTTGTTAATAATGTCCATTTCTATTTTTCATAATTCAGCATTTGAGTGCACCTTTTTGACCCTACTCTCCCTCCTTTTTAGTCATATTATTCCTTTGGGTCGGTAGCACCACCAGAGGGTTACCTTTTACCTTGACCTCTGGTTAACTGATTATTTCATCACACAAGGGTGATTTGATTGCGGCATCTATTGTGTGTTCCATATATATATATATATATATATATATATATATGAGAAAAACAAAACAGAGAGCGCACGCCCCATAGTGTAACACTGTATCATTTAATGTGGGGAGGGGTGGAAAGGGGGATTAAAAACACTCACAATAGACAAGTAAAATATATGCAGTATGTGATATATAATCACCACCAAGGCGTGTCCAAACCGCAGCAGAGAGTCCAAAGCAGGCTGGAGTTACATCGCCAGGAACATCAAACCCTGAAAAAAGGTACAGGTGGTGAGCAGGCCGCTGGGAGCAGATTTTCGGTTTTGGAGGTGGAGGCGCTCCCAGAAATGGGTGCGCCTGCATCCTCTACCCCCTCTGATGCCGGTATGGGTGCTCGACCTAAGGTCTGTAGTGACGCACACAAGCCCCTGCATTTTTTAGACATAAGTCCACTACCGGAAAAAACTTTGAAAGAGAAGGAAAGGGGGAAATCCTATCCATTATGGATGCCCAACAAACCTGCCCTATTAGGAAAAAGAGGGGCAGGGGAGTTAGAGGTGGGAGAATCATCCAGAGAAAATAGGAGAGCGGAAGAAAATTAACCCTTCCAGAGAGCAGTGGGATTTTTAACCTTTCTAATTTCCAATTATCTATATATCAATCACTGCTTCTGGAAAAGGGGCTCTCCTTTGCACCCAATACAGGCCCAAATGCTTTCCAATTATTTGTGGATCTTAACAGCTTTATCCGTAAACTTACACTCAAACGCCATTTTAACATACAGGATAATAATAAAAAGCAAGCTAGATCCATTTTTGGTATCAGTACTCAGGAAGAGATTTGTCTAGATGCTCTCGCTCACTTGTTGATTGAGTCAGAGGGGACTCGGGGTTCCTTCAGCAATGCATTTGACAAATGTGATAATTCTGTACATTCAACACAACAAATAGACATGGATTTGGATGATGGGGTTACTATTATACATTCCCCATTTAGGCCAAAGTCACTATTCTTTCCCTATCAATCTAAGGGAGGGTATATTGATGCTTTTTATCATTTGGTACTCAAAGACTTTGAGACACTGTGCAACAAACCATATAGATTTAATAAAAATCTATCCAAAGGTGAACTTGAGGCATTACGTGATTTGAGGGAAAATAGGGACATTGTTATTAGACAAGCTGACAAGGGCGGGGACATAGTCATCCAGGATAGATCGGCTTATACACTTGAGGCCGAGCGACTGCTGGGTGACTCTGCCTCCTATATTCCCTTGTCAGATGACCCCACTTCACATTATCAGGTGTTGCTGAAAGAACATTTGTCTTCAGCCCTAGAGGAGGGCATTCTCACTAAATTTGAATTTAAATTTCTTTATTCTGATCACCCCCGCACACCCATTTTTTATCATTTGCCCAAGGTCCACAAGTCTTTGGTTGACGCCCCTGGGAGACCTATTATCTCGGGGATCGAGTTGATGACGTCCGGCCTATCCCAGTAAGTTGATTATTATCTCCAACCCTTTGTAGCAAAGCTCAGGTCACATATTAGGGATACGCTGCATGTTATCGACTCGCTCTCTGAGATAAAATGGAAGCCCAACTTTTTATGGGCTACTTGCGACGTGTCATCTTTTTACACATCAATAGATCATTCCAGGGGGGTCAGAGCCATTGACTTCTGGCTCAACACGGATCCTTCCTTTCCCACTAATCACAAAGAATTTATAATAAGTAGCATTAAGTTTATTTTAACTCACAACTATTTTTCATTTGAGGATCTTTTCTATCTACAAATCTGTGGAACGGCCATGGGTACGAGGTTTGCCCCCAGCTATGCCAATCTCTTTATGGGATATATGGAGGAAACATCTATTTGGCCCATCCCAGAGCTGGGGGCGGGCCTCGTATACTATGGTCGCTTCATCGATGATATTATTATTTGGGAGGGTGATATCACTGTTTTTTCCAATGTCCTTACTTCCTTCAATCACAATGCCTTGGGCTTGAAATTTACCTATGAAATTAGTCCCATCTCAGTGGTATTTCTGAATCTGGTTTTGACTAACCTGGATCAGATCCAGAAGGTAATATTATTACCACCACACATTTCAAGCCTGTTGCAGTGAACAATTATGTTCATGCCACAAGAAATCACCATGCACAGTGGCTTAAGAGCACCCCCCTGGGACAGTTTAATCGTCTCAAAAGGAACTGTTCCAGGGAGAGTGATTTTGGTCTCCAATCCAAAGAATTGACTGACAAATTTTTGCTGAAGGGTTATAACCCTGATCTGGTATCTGACTCTCTCAACAAGGTGATGCTATCTGACATGTCATCACTATTAAAAAATTGTACAATTAAAAATAAAAATATCAGTTATAATACTCCAAGAACTGGATCATCACAAGTAGATGGGGTTTCAAGATTTATTACCACTTTTAACCAGTCCCACAGATCCATTCAGGGTATATTAAATACCCATTGGAGCATTTTATAATGTGATCCCCATTTGAGGAATATTATTCCTGAGAAGATTCCAATTGTATATAGGAAAGCTAAAAATATTAAAAACATTCTTGCTCCAAGCAAACTTAAACCCTTAGTTGCGTCAACCAGTGCCACTTCAGTGAACCTTATGGGTAATCACAGGTGTGGCAGGGGACGCTGCATCACGTGCAAACATCTCAATACCAAAATGGAGTTTGCCTCCCTTCACAAGGATGAACGATATTGTGTGAGGGGCAATATCAATTGCCTCAGTACATTTATCGTTTATCTTATACAGTGCGGATGCGGCCTACAATATGTAGGGCGCACCACTCGGCCCCTCAGTACCAGATTCCTGGAGCACAGGAGGAATGTGATAAATGGTGTCACTACCCATAACTTATCGAGACATTTTATCAACAAACACAATAAGGATCCGGAGTCCTTAAAAATTATGGGTATTGAGCACATTCCTCAAAGTGAGTCAGGAGGGGACCGTTTTAAGGCACTTTGTAGAAGGGAGACCTTTTGGATACACCGATTGGGGACACTCACCCCCGGTGGTCTAAATGAATGTTTAGATACCAGTACTCTGGTATAAGCTTGTTTTAACATCTAGGTTGCTGGTTCTCTGTATCAATCTCTCTGCTGCTCTTTATGCCCATCCTCTCTTTTTAACATCCCTATTCACTGCTGTATTTCCCTCCTCCCTATTCCCTATCCCCCATGTCCCTTTTCCTTTCCTTCCCATCTCCCCCCCTCCTCCCCCCCCCTTTTTCCTCCTTTCCTTCCTTTTCAGAACTATATCAATTTAATTGATCTATATGGACATTTTAATGATAATTTTATAATTTTATATATTTTTACTATATGCAGGAGCTATTGATTGTGTTCACCATTAATGAAACTATTAATATGCTATTGGTCCTATAATTATATATAATTATATATCATTCAAGTGTTTATACAAAAGTTTACTTATCCAATTGTAGTATTTAGTAATTAATCAAGTAAATTCTATTTCTGATATATATGTATTTTGTATGACTGTGTGTAACACATGAGGTATTTTAATATTGATATGCAATTTTAATTTGTATGTATACCTATTGAAGCAGTATTTACTTTATTCTTATGCTCTACATTGTTAACAGTGTATTTCTACTGGAGAATCCGTTCTAAATTAATTAATTATATAAATGTTTAACTATCATCAGATATAATTAGATGGCAATTACTATAGACAGCTTATTTGGGTATTTATAGCCAATTATATATTTATTATTAAGCCACGGCTCGTTTATAGGGGAGGGACTAACACTTAGCACTTCCACCAATCATAATAGGGACCTTCCAGTAATTATACACTGCAATCCTTGTTCAGGGACATTCCCTTTGATAAAGTTGCATTTGCTGCGACGAAACGCGTCAGGGACGTACTTTACGACATTACGTCATCACGCTGTGTGGAACCTTTACGGCCGGGGAGCACATGTAGTGATTTGAAGGCCATACTCTGATGCCAGAATTACCTGGATGATTTCGAGTGAACCGAGTGAACCGGAGGGATTGCGCTGTTCGTGAGATCAACTCCAGCCTGCTTTGGACTCTCTGCTGCAGTTTGGACACGCCTTAGTGGTGATTACATATCACATACTGCATATATTTTACTTGTCTATTGTGAGTGTTTTTAATCCCCCTTTCCACCCCTCCCCACATTAAATGATACAGTGTTACACTATGGGGCGTGCGCTCTCTGTTTTGTCTTTCTCGTAGATTTTGCTGTGGAACTGGTTATTCCATGTGAGAGCTGCCGTGGGCCCCTGGACTCTGTACATTATTCTGGTGCTACCTGTCAGAACTTTTTGTGTGGTTTGGACATTGGAATTTTTTTTATTATTATTTTTATTTTATTTTTGTCAATTTGTGTATCCATATGTTTGCATTTAGTATTAATTGAATTGTTGTTTATACATTATTAAGGTTATTTTCACTTCAGGTTAGTTTTTTAACCAATATCAATATCATTTGTTATATATCTATTTGCTTGTTGGCGCTACTTTTTGTTTCTCCTTTATATATATATATATATAAAGGAGAAACAAAAAGTAGCGCCAACAAGCAAATAGATATATAACAAATGATATTGATATTGGTTAAAAAACTAACCTGAAGTGAAAATAACCTTAATAATGTATATACAACAATTCAATTAATACTAAATGCAAACATATGGATACACAATTGATATATATATATATATATATATATATATATATATATATATATATATATATATATATATATATATATATATATATATATATATATATATACAGTATATCATAAATAGGAGAAAAAGATAATTACTTCCAAATGAACAAGGAACAGAATGTCTGTTATCAAGTTGAGTATGCGGGGAATGTTATATGTAGCTAAGATATAGTAAAGTGACCTAACTGAAAACCCCAGACTTGGAGGCAGTCACTCCCTGTAAAACATAAATTTAGTCAAGCTATAATAAGAAAAGCACAACTTAAATACATTACTGAAAGGAAATGCAGATCATTCTAAATTGTCCAGATGCACTAAGCCCCATTAAATTAGGGCAAATAATATGAGGTTGCCTACAGATGCAGACACCAGTATTAGAACACCTACCTGGGAAATTCTGGGAGATTCTGGGGCAGTCTCACAGTAAATGCCTCAACATTGTCTCAACATTTCTGTGAGATTCTTAATGGCCCATCGGATTAACACAGTGGGGGGTCCTGCAGTCCCATTCAGCTGGGACCCCTGCTGTGTTAATCCAATGGGCCATTAAGAATCTCACAAAAATGTTGAGGCAATGTTGCAGCAATGTTGAGGCATTTACTGTGAGACTGCCCAGAATTTCCCAGGCAAGAGTTCTAATACTCATGGCTGCATCTGTAAATTAGTAACACACATTTTTTCACTGAGTTCAATGCATATTCGCAAATGTAATTATACAGATGTAGCAAGACTTTTTGTCTCCAGCACCACGGACGAACAAGAAAAAGTCTGCGATGCTGGGGAAAGTGTCTGCCATGATTAAGCTGTGGGGGTCCATGCTTCTGAATGGGAACCCATGTAGCGTTAACCCTTCGCTGCTGCGACTTCCAGTCATGTGACTACATGTAGCGGAGGCATCAAAGACATTAAGGCTTGCTACATCTGTATGTAAAAAAATGGCTGTTGTATATCTTATTAGCATAGGCTTAACGGCAGGTTAAAGTAGCACAACCTTAAGTACTGTAAGTTAGCACTACCTTGCATCAGTGCAACAAAGTTAGCACTTTGTTGCATTAACTTCAAATGACCTGTCGGTAAGCATGTCTTACCTAAAGGTAACCTGAATTTCATGTTGTGGATGGGGTTATGCCACATTTATGACCTAAATAATCTAACAATAATTCCCTGTGTTACCCTGAATTTCCTTTATTGTGTAGGCAATAATAAGATAAATGCCTCTTTTGCATATCCTTAGCACTAACACCTGGAAACATGAAACTGTACATTGTTTCAAGGCGTAACACTGGGATAACATTCAGGTATTCTATTTAGTGGGTACACTATGTGTTATCATTAACCTAACGTTAATTTAGGTTAAAAAACCTGCAAGAGCTTTATGCATCTGGCCCTATGAATATAAAGGGAGACAGATAGTACACAAAGAAAGAACACAGAGCGCACCAAAGGTTGGTAAAAATGTAATATGCAGTACAAGTAAGAATAAGTAAAAAATTACATATAGTGTAGCTGCAGTTCAGCAGATAAAATTAGACTGAGTCCTTGTGGCAAAATAATGAGTCCGGATGAAGTCAGGAGCATGGTGAATGTTTGGTATAGAGCCTAAAATCCCGCGCACTGGGATCGGCTTCTACTTGTAGACGCTTCCAGGTTCAAAGGTCCCTCATGCACTACAGTCGTGCACATGGGGAATTGGGGAAAGGGAAAAAAGGGGTGGAAGAGGGGGAAGGGGATAAATAAAAGGGGAAGATAAATGAAAAAATGGGAGAAGAATAAAGAAAAAACGAACAGAGTAGATTGTAGAAACTAGAAAATAAGGAAAAAGGGGGGTGGAGAATGGGGAAAAAGGTATCAGATGGAAAGGGGTGGAAAACAGAAGGTAGAAATGAAGGAAAAGATAGAGAAAAGAAGTTAAGTAACCCAAACAGAAAAAAAAACAATAGAGTAGATAAAAGAGGGGAATGAGACACCGCAAAATTGATAGTGCATCAAATAAACAGCATAAACATCATAATAAAAATGAATAATATGATAGAATAAAGCAGCAACCATAATTGGTAAAACATATACACAGATTGACAAGTAGGGATAAGCCAGAAAAATAAAAGAGTAGTAATAGATGTCATCATTAATGCTTATAAAGTGTGAAAGTATACAATGAAAACATGAATGATTTGGTACATAAATGTCATTTTAAAAAGGGTTTCAATTTAATATAATCATTAAGTCCCTTTTGAAATTTACTTTGCAGAGTAAAAATCCAATATTGCTCTCTTTTAGCAATGCAAAGATCACAATCTTCTCCTCTGATGTTTTCCTCAATCTTTTCTATTCCCATAAATCTAATCCCATTTGTGTTGCAGCTATGAACATCTCTAAAATGAATTACAGTAGGAGATGGGTGAGTGGTTTTGATGTAGCCTCAAATTTTGGAATATTAAGTATATTTCTAAAATGTTCCATGATTCGCACTTTTAGGTTCCGCTTAGTCCTGCCCACATACTGTAGTCCGCAGCCACATTGTAGGACATAGACCATATATGTGGAAAAGCAATTCAGACAATTGATGAAACTGGAGATACTGTACTCTTCCTGTAGTTGATTGTTGAGATGACGAGGTGTCATTACTCATTCTCAATGGTGTATTATCCTTTAATGTTGGAATGCTTTGGACATGACAGGTTTGTTCCTATAAATTGAGTTGTGTGTTTCTTCTTCTTATCTAAGAGTGTTTCTCTTTTTTTAGTAGAAGCTTTTTTATAGGCTGTTTGGATGAGTTTTTCGTCATACACCTGTAATGGGGTGCTCACCACAAACAAGGCGTGACCGCGAGGCCGAGGTGAGGATTTGATATAACACCAACCTGGGCGCGTCTGGAGTGTAGATTGGTCAAGGTAGCAAGGTTAGAGTAGGAGAGGTCAGGATGGTCAGTAATACTTCCAAAGTCGTTGTTGGAGAGTAGCGGATCGTAGGAGATACTTAGCCGTGATCTGGATTGGAGAGGAGCCGATCATCGCAGTACTTTGCCGAGGTCAGTATTGGAGAGGAGCGGATCGTCGAGGTACTTTGCCGAGGTCGGGATGGAGAGGTGCGGATCGTTGTTGGTAGCAGAGGTCAGGATTACAGAAGAGCAGAGTCCGGAATAGTAGCCAAGGTCAAGACAAGGAACAAGGAGCTAGACAAGACTGTGGAGGCAAGATAGCAGCGAACACTTTGCACATAGGAAGGTTTATGCTCGGCCAATGAGCCAGTGGGCCAGCTGTGCATATAAGGAATACTAAGACCAATGAGGACAAGGCGGGAGGAGGCGCATCAGGAGGCAAGTCCGTGATAGGCCGACAGAGTGCAGGAGACAGGTGTGGGAAGGATCCCAGAAGTGGAGAGATGATGCGGCTCGTGCACGCGCTGACCGCGCACTGATGACATTGCTGCATGGGTGGTCTAGACACGGGACCGGAGGGGACAGTACTTATGTCCATGTGGGATGTGTGCACACCCCTAGCGTTGCGGTTAGTCCTGGGACCAGTAGGGAGAGCATCAGGAGTGACGGGAGGAGCAGGGGGCCAGATTGCGGGTAAAGGTAAGTGCCAAGTGTGCCGTGTGCGGCACAGATCCCGAATCCTGACAACCCCTTGTTCTTAAATCTTTCACTCAAAATGTGAGATTATATGTGAAACTGTGTGTCATTTACACAGTTACGTCGAAGGCGGAGGAATTGATTTAATGGGATGTTTTCTATGCATTTTCGTTCATGGCTGCTTGTTGGATGAAGAAACAAGTTGACATTTGTACTCTTAAAGTATGTTTTTGTGAGGATAGTATATTTCATATATACATTTGGATGTATATTTCCAAATCAAGAAAGGTGATGTGATCTTGATTAAATTCACTGGTGAATTTAAAATTAAATTGATTGTTATTAATATGTTGAACTAAGGTATGAAACAAATCTTCATCTCCATTCCAGATCATGAGGATATCGTCTACAGTGTATGTATCTCCTCCACAGCACAAGCTGTGTATGACAGACACCCGATCCCCATATGTGTAATGACTCCCAACATACCATATACGTTAGCAAAAGTTGGTGCAAATCGTGTCCCCAGAGCAGTGCCACACAGTTGTAAGTAAAACATGTGATTAAACAAAAAATAATTGTGTTGATGAATGAATTTAATTGAGTTGTGAATTAATTGTTGTTGCTTAAGTGATAGTGTACCATGCAGTCAAAGATAATAGTCGACAGCTTGAAGACCCCCCATCATGAGGTATACTAGTATAGAGTGCCTGAACATCAAGAGTAGCTAATATATATGTAGATTCCCATGTAATATAACTACTGTAAGTAGAGATAGAACAGAAGTGGTATCAAATAAATGAGAGGGAAGTGTGGGCACCAGTGGTTGTAGAAAGGGATCCAGATATGGTGACAGAATAGCAGTAAGTGAATCTATTCCTGAAATAATTGGATGCCCTGGTGGATTAGAAAGTGATTTGAGAATTTTAGGCAGATGGTAGAATATGGGAATAGATGTGAGTCAAACAGTAAAGATTGTCAAATTCCGATTTGTTTAAAATCCCTGACTCAATAACCCTTTATTCTCCAACAAAAAGTCAGCTGTTGGATCCTTTTTCAATTTGCAATAACAGGAATGAATGGAGGACAAAAGCGCACTAGCAAAAACGGAGCAGGAAGGACCCAGAATCAAAAATGAATTAAAAGGGCACTTTAATGTGACAAAAGACCCATCAAACGCGTTTCGAACGTCACAGCGTTCTTTTTCAAGGATAAAACACAATGTAATAACATCCGTTAAATACCCTCTTATCTGTGAGCATTTTCGCGCCAAAAAAACGAAGCACGATGACGTCATGATGCAATGCGCGTCATCGTGCATGCGCAGAACGACCCTGCGCTGTTCTAAGGGCAAAAACCTTCATACAGGCAGTGTGGCCATGATTGTTATGGGCAATGCATAAGACAACAGATAATGCTACAATTCCGACCACCTTAGACTCAAAACAAATCGTCGTGACGCCTGCATGCAATGCTTATCATTGAGCATGCTCGACACGGGACTGCGATGTCAATAAACACAGTAGTCACCAAAATGGGACAAAAAGACACTAAACCATAAGGGGAAAAATACATAAACAAGGAACAAATTACTGAACTCCTTATCTAATCCTAAAGAGTAAAATTAAAATAAAAAAAGCGTATGACCACAATAAAAAAAAACTAAAGTGAAATAATTAAAAACAAATGATTAAAATAAAAAACAAGAGTAATATATAATAGTACAAGAATAATAGGGAAAATATATAACAATGTAATACATGTAAAAACACTGATAACATTGTATAGATACATACTGTATCAAGTGAACACAAACGCAAGATAACAAGTATGCTGTATACTATATAAATGGAATCAGGTTTTTTTGATCAATATCCATAAATCATTAAACCAAATTTTTAAGTGAACCTATAAAGATATATATTAGTATAATATTACAGAAAATGGGTTAACTGCCAATCAATATTCAGACCCATAGGGAAGCGCGTTTGGAGAATAAAAATCCAATACGCTTCCCTACGGTTCAGAAAACTGACGCGATCACCTCCTCTAGGTCTACAATTGACCAATTCAATGCCCAGGAAGGAAAAATTCCTTGTCGCTCCTTGACCACATTCTGAGAAGTGTTTAGAGACAGGATGATTTGTATCTTTCAATTTTATGAGCCTTAAATGCTCTAACATCCTGACCTTAAGAGCTCTAATCGTTCTTCCCACATATCTTTTGCCACAGCCACATGTTATGAGAAATACGACAAATTGACTTGGGGAAACAAATGATCCAATTGTTCTCGTTCTGAATAGAATTAATTTTACCACTTTGTTTAGTCACAGTTTAATAAACAAAGTGGTAAAATTAATTCTATTATCTCCAAACATTGGAATGTCCTATCTATGGACCCTGCACTTAAAAAATATGTTGAATCTGGTCCTGCATTTGTGTACCGCAGAGCGAGAACAATTGGATCATATGTTTCCCCAAGTGACTTAATTACTCCTGGGTTTAATAGACCGTATATCACCAGGGGTTCTTTCAAATGTGGTTCCTGTAGCGTATGTAAACATATGAAGCCAGCAAAAAGTTTTTTTCAGGATAATTTGCCGCAGTCACATGATGGTATTAAAGGCAAAATTAAGGAATTTTATATTAATAATTTCATAAATTGTAAAAGTCAATTTGTCGTATATCTCATAACATGTGGCTGTGGCAAAAGATATGTGGGAAGAACGATTAGAGCTCTTAAGGTCAGGATGTTAGAGCATTTAATTTGTATGTTGTGATGGTGCTCAAAGTGCTGGGGCTGTATTGAAGGAAGGGAGTATTAGCTGGGTAATGACAATATAACTCTTTGTACTGTGCCTTTAAATGGGCATAAGGTGCCTTGAAGGTCAGGGTGGGTTGCCAAATGACAGCCCCCCCCTTTCCTCATTAGGCAGCCCCAGGTATAGTACTCACTGTAGTAGTATTTCTTTTCCTTCCCAGTCTCCCCTCCAAAGCGTGCAGCTGAATAGAATGTAGATTCAAAGCCAGGGTGTGCAGCGCACAGCAGTAGTAAGTAGGAGCAGGTCTTGCAGAAAAATAGTCCTTTATTAACACTTCATAATGTGGGACAACAGCAAACCTTCAACGCGTTTCGTTCAAAGGAACTTTATCAAGAAGTGCTGTGTATCTTAAAAACAACAATTTAAATACAGCTGACTGCCTGAATTCGCGCCAAATCGTGACGTCATAATCTGTGTTTGGCCAATGAAACTCATGATCCTCGTGCATGCGCGCGGCGCCAGACCTCTATGATCAACTCTATGGTTTGTCTAATCCTCGCGCATGCACGTGGCGCCAGAGTGGCAGGAGTTCAACTGCTATTGCCAGCCGTGTAGAGAATGAGAAACACGCCCCTCCGACCGGCTCTCAATGCTCAAACACGCCTCTGGCTAATGCAGGATGATGCCCTCCTCCTCCACAGCCCGCGCATGCGCAGAAGCTTCCCCAGAAGGAAATAAATAATTAATTCCAGTGCCAGCAATATAACAGGGTATATAAGAGCCTTACACACGAAAAAAACATTGAATAGGCTGGGAAATATACAAGGCAGTAAGCTATATTGTACTAAATAACAATGACATATAGGCAAGATATGATATATCAATACATACAGAATAACATGGATAATTAAATAAACCAAAAAATATATATGACACTTTAAAGCAGAAAAATATATAAAATACATATAACAAGACAATTTATTGTTAAAAGTTATATTTGTCCAAAAATCTATTAAATGATAAAACCAAACATAAACATATTAAAAACATTTAAAAAAAAAAGAAAAAACACAATAATTTTGTCTTGTGCCTGAATTTGAGCAACAGCAAATTGCTGCCCTGCTGGATGAAAATGATAATCGTCTTCATTTATTCTTCAAAACATTACTATCAAATGTGGAGTGTTTATACATATATATGTATTTTCTATTTTGGACACATTAGCCCGACCAATAAAAATTAAAATTTAAGTCTAAATCCAATTACTATCTATACATCAGGCATAAGTGTTTTGACATTAGGCAAGAAGTGGATGCTAAATTAGAATTAGAACTTATGTTACTTCTATATAAACTCTGACTATGGATATTATCAATAGCTTAAATGATTGATACAGAGTCTGAATTATCTTCAGGATGATGTATTTTAATTTTTGTCTTTTAGTCTAAATATGTATTATGTAGGGGTATGGATGAATCCCAATGAAGTTTTTTTGTCGTTTTCTAAAACCCCGTTGTGAACTAAGGCATGATATGTATATTAATTTGTCAAAAACTATATCACTCATTTGAGAAAATGGTTAATGTTCCATTCTATATTCATACCATCAGGGAACCTTGTTCTTAATGTGAATATCCAGTATGATTCTCTACAATCTAATGTTTTCACAGTATTTCCCCCTCTTTCTTTTCTAATTATCTTCTCAATACCCACAAATGAGAAGTTACTGATGCCTCCTTGTCTACATTCCGAAAAATGTTTGGACACAGGGTGTTCCATATCCATTTTGCGTATTAACCTGCAATGTTCTTGCATCCTAGTTTTTAATGCCCTTGTGGTCCTGCCGACATATCTCTTCCCACAGCCACAATTAATAAGATATACTACAAATGTAGTGTTACAATTAATAAAATTGTGAATAGTGTGACGTTTATGTGGACTGTGGGAGAAGACATGTCGTGCCGGTTTCATGAACTGACACATGTTGCAATGATTACATCTAAAGGACCCTTTGGTCACAAAATGGTCTGAGTTCTTGACTGGTGTTGATACTACACTTGGAGATAAAAATGTAGCCAATGTCTTAGCTCTTCTATATACAAATTTGGGACCCTTATCTATGTATTCCTTAAGAATTGGATCCATCCGTAACAATTCCCAATGTTTATTCACAATTTTGTTTACTTGACTGCTGGATTTACTGTACTGTGAAATAAACAATGGACTTGTCCCATCCTCTCTGTTGTCTTTTTTTGCTGTTTTCGTATGTGTGCCCACCCCCCTCTCTCTGGACACAGGATGCATTAGTGTTGCTCGTTCAATTTCTTTAACCTCCTGTAGTGTAGTCTGGAGGGTCTCCCGTTCATACCCTCTCTCAATAAATTTATTTGTCAGCTCCTCAGACTGAGTCACGAAATCGTCAAATGTTGAACAGTTCCGCCTCAGTCTGAGGTACTGACCCTTGGGTATTCCCTTAATCACAGACCTGGGGTGGCAACTGTCCGCTCTGAGAAATGAATTCCGAGAATTAGGTTTCTTGTAAATATCTGATTGTATTTTTTGATTGATATCAATGTAAAATAGAATGTCCAGGTAGCTGATGTGATGAGAGTGATAATTAATAGTGAGTTGAATATCAAAAGTGTTATTATTTAAATATTCTATAAATTTTAATAAGGTGTCAGTATTCCCGTGCCAAATAAAAATAAGATCGTCAATAAAACGCTTATAAAAAATAATATTGTGCCTATAAGGATTTGTGCTACCAAAGATGAAATTATTCTCCCACCACCCCATAAAAAGGTTGGCATAGGAGGGGGCAAAACTTGTCCCCATTGCCGTCCCCCGAAGTTGCAAATAAAATTTGTGATCAAAAAGAAAATAATTGTGCGTGAGTAAAAAAAGTATTGATTCCATTATGAATGTGGTTGTAAGTATTGAGCTACCTGGACATTCTATGAAATGGCGGACAGCCGCCATGCCCAGGTCGTGTTGAATGATCGAGTACAGGGAGACCACATCCATAGTAACCCACAGGTAGTCCTGATTCCAACTGATATGTTTTAATTTAGCTAGCAGATCCCCTGAGTCCAGAACAAAGGAGGGTAAATTCCTAACAAAAGGTTGCAGATATGCATTCACATATTGTGATAGACCATCTCCCAAAGATCCAATGCTAGAGACTATTGGCCGCCCAGGAGGGTCGACCAAAGTCTTATGGATCTTTGGGAGATGGTGATATATGGGAATGATGGGATGGCGGTTAATAATAAAGTCTGGTTCATTTTTGGATAAAACATGTGTAGCTGTCCCCAGATCTACAAGCTCAAGGAGTTCCCTCAGAAAACAGTCCGTGGGGTCCCGTGGTAGCACAGAATAGCAAATGTGGAGGAGGAGGGCGTCATCCTGCATTAGCCAGAGGCGTGTTTGAGCATTGAGAGCCGGTCGGAGGGGCGTGTTTCTCATTCTCTACACGGCTGGCAATAGCAGTTGAACTCCTGCCACTCTGGCGCCACGCGCATGCGCGAGGATTAGACAAACCATAGAGTTGATCATAGAGGTCTGGCGCCGCGCGCATGCGCGAGGATCATGAGTTTCATTGGCCAAACACAGATTATGACGTCACGATTTGGCGCAAATTCAGGCAGTCAGCTGTATTTAAATTGTTGTTTTTAAGATACACAGCACTTCTTGATAAAGTTCCTTTGAACGAAACGCGTTGAAGGTTTGCTGTTGTCCCACATTATGAAGTGTTAATAAAGGACTATTTTTCTGCAAGACCTGCTCCTACTTACTACTGCTGTGCGCTGCACACCCTGTTAGAGCATTTAAGGCTCATAAGATTGAAAGATACAAATCATCCTGTCTCTAAACACGTCTCAGAATGTGGTAAAGGAGGGACTAGGAATTTTTCCTTCCTGGGCATTGAATTGGTCAATTGTAGACCTAGAGGAGGTGATCGCGTCAGTTTTCTGCAGGCGCCACGGCGATTTGTTTTGAGTCTAAGGTGGTCGAAATTGTAGCATTATCTGTTGTCTTATGCATTGCCCATAACAATCATGGCCACACTGCCTGTATGACGGTTTTTGCCCTTAGAACGGCGCCGGGTCGTTTTGCGCATGCGCGATGACGCGCATTGCATCATGACGTCATCGTGCTTCCGTTTTTTGGCGCAAAAATGCTCACAGGTAAGAGGGTATTTAACGGATGTTATTACATTGTGTTTTATCCTTGACGCGTTGGATGGGTCTTTTGTCACATTAAAGTGCCCTTTTAATTCATTTTTGATTCTGGGTCCTTCCTGCTCCGTTTTTGCTAGTGCGCTTTTGTCCTCCATTCATTCCTGTTATACTACATATTTGAAGCTGCACAGCCTGCCTACCACTCCTAGGATTGTGAGTATTGTTTATGTTCAGGGGAACCTGCCAATGAGACTGATGGTGGGTGGGCTTGTACCATCTACCACCTGTCTTCAGGAGGATAGTACCCATACTATTGAATATTAAGTACTAATATCATTACTCATTTTTCATACCTTGGTTCAGTGGTTTGGCTTACTTCATTTTGTTATACCTGCATTAGAGCGCTTTAGCCTATTTTTTCTATCAATTTGCAATAAGAACTATTGTCCGAGAGAATCCTATCTGCTTTATTAAAGTAATCCAGTTTGTCCTGGAGTACTGTTTCTCCCCCCTTGTCTGCCTTACGGATGATAATGTTGGCATTAGATTTTAAATTCTTTAAAACCAATTTTTCTTTCATAGTGATATTGGTCATGTGATACTCTGTATGTGAAATGAATGAGAGAGATCCATAAAAAAAAATTCCCACCAATTTATTAAACATAGCAATATACTGCTCTTGGGAATATAAGGAGAAAACCGATTTCGGTTTGTGTTGTGTATGGATTCTAGGTTTATCCCCAAAAGTGTCTGTTGAATCTTCATCTACTAAATCCATAAGAACTATGGCAGCTTGCTCTATGATGTAAGGATGTCAGTGTCTATTAAATTATATGTATCTGATATGCAATTGCTGATAGTGTTAATGGAAAAATGTCAACACAGCGTATGTTTACGGGTACATTTTTGTAGATCTACATACTGTAAAGATCAAACTTGTTGATGTTACTGGTGAGTGCAAATCATAAACTTCTTCCTAACACTTTCATAAGTGAATTATCGATAATCATGGAAGATAAATTAAATATCCCATTGGATACTAGTGTTTCATTGTTTGAGATTGTTCTTCTTCCCCCTCCTCTCCTGCCTCTTCTAAATCTGATCTTTTTCTCGATAGTTTGTTTCTTATTTCTAGCGGTGGAAAATGATTGGGATCCTACACAGATTTCATCATTGTCATTTTTTCCATTCGGGATAAAAAATCCTCATTGTCACTTTCATCCTTATCTACTGTATATGCAGTAATTCAAATCTAATTTATAACGGAATATTACTGGTATATTTTGACTTGTTTTCTACTCTACTCTCATTCTCTCTGTTCTGATTGATTTCCTGAAAATATGGTCTATATCCATGTTTTTTAAGGTTCTTATTATGATGCTTGACATGATGCCAGGTAGTAGTAGGTTCTTGCCTATCATCTTGATATGTTGCATGTTTATATTCACTTTTATGATCTTTTGGCATATATGTACTGTCTGAGTTCTAGGTTTATGGAAAAAGTGTGGTTTAGTGTGATGTTCAAAGTCATGTGGAGTTCTAGGTTGATGTCTGAAGTTTTGAGAGATATACTTCTCACATATATTAGCTTGTTCTAAACCTAATTTTGTTCTAGGTTCAGTAACTGGCTGTCCAGGTTCCTGTGTTAAGCAATATCCCAAAAGATGTTGTGCACCGCCAAAGAGAGTGGGTCAAAAAAGTAGGTTAAAAATAAATCTTAATTCGTCCATAAAAAACAGAAGTGCCAAAACCTCCTACATGTATCATGCGTATAGCAAGGAGTATCCAAACACACATAAACTCATCCCCTTTAAAGCATATTCACTGGGGCTCCGTTTCGCGCTATTAGCGTGATGATGTCACTCGGCCGGCCCCCGCATGAACGTAGTGGCATCAGTATGCAACGTGACTTGCCTCTGGCAGTAGCCATCTGACCTAAGTCAACACTAGGCTCACAAGGTACATGTGTGCGGTATGCCCGCCCCCACCACGTCATAAGCCCAATGTACACCAAGCGAGAGTCCTAGGCCTCCGATTGGCGTCACCAAAGCAATGGCGTCACTCGGGCAGCTCCCCGCCCATGCGCAATGACGTCTTTGGGCAGTAAGGCAGTACACTGCCAGTATCCATCTGCCCTTAGTCATCTCACCGTACTCAGTACGCATGCATGCAGTAGGCCCGCCACCCGGGACGCCATTCGTCCAATGCCCACCAACCAGAGCCCCTGTATACTCTCTTGTGATTAAAACCAACTTTATTCATACTAAACATACTATAAGAATGTACACCTAAAAAGGGGAACATGCCATTGTATATCAACAAAACAAATTCATAAAACAGAAGAAATGTATAAACTGTGAATCAGAAAACTACACCTCCTCAGACACAGGCATGGAACTTTGTCAAAGAGTTTCTATCGGAACGAAATGTGTCAGAATGCACTTCTGCAATGTTTGTACCCGTTTTTGATAATTAAATAATGCATTTTTCAACAATTGCGTTTGGATCGCTTTTTGGTTAGCAGTGCACCGCCCGCAGCATTTTTCTATTTTAACCAGGATAACTTGGTATTCCTGTTGTGAGATAAGTTTATCCAACAGTCCCTTGTGAGGATGGCAATCAGTTCTTTATTGAACTTTTTAGTGGGATCTGTGTCTAATATCTCATAACAAGATTTATCAGACAATATTCTTAAGTTCTCTTTGATGTAGTATCCCACTCTCATGATGACTAGATTGCCATCCTTATCTGTCAGTTTGATGACAATGGTATTGTTTTGTGCAAGTTCTTTAAGTGTTTGTTTTTCCTCAGAATTCAGATTATCAATGGTTTTGGTCTTTTGTAATAGTTCGAGGTCTCTAGTTACCAGATTCACAAAAACATCAAAGTTGGCGGATTGGTCCCCGAAGGGTAGGAACTTCGATTTTGGCCTCAAACTAGTGAAGGGACCCTCACCTGGTATTCTTTCAGATTTGTCCATTAAGGTATCATATTGTTGAGGCATTCAGTATCAGTGGAATCAAGTATTTGGATGCCTTGTACAATGGCCATCTTTCTGTCTCTGAATTTAAAGAATTTTTGTAGTTTCAATTGCCTGGCAAAAAAGTTTGTGTCTTTGACCCATTCAAAGTTATTTATATTGGAGGAGGGTGAGAATGACAGACAATTTTTCAAAACACTAATATGGTGTCTAGTGAGTACCAATTAGGAGAGGTTTAGGATTTGAGATTCATTCTGGGTTAATAGCGCTGATACTGTATCTCCCTCTATTGTTCTTGAAGGAAGCGGTGTCTCCTCGCCTCTGTGTCCAGACCTTTCATTCACCCCCTGATACTATTAAAACTACTTACAACATTTTGATGAATACATTCTGGATGACTTATTACTGAGGGTAGCAGAGACAGCTTTTTATATCTCTATTTTGTGACACTACTGTACTCCACTGTAAATTACCTAGTTATCCTCCTAGCAGTGGTTTATAAACTGTCTCAGTTGGGTTCAGTTTTTATCTGTTCAATAAAGCCACTGAGGAGGATGTGTTCCTCTTTTTCATCATATAGTGATTATAGAGTTGACAGTTACTGTACACTCTGTTTCTAGTCACCGATTATATATATATATATATATATATATATATATATATTTATATATATATATATACATACACACACACACATATATACACACATAGATACAGGTTCCAGTATTTTGATACATAATATCTTCATGTAGCTAGGTACCTTGTATAATCACTACAAGAGCAGTAGTATACATTAGTATATTATTATATTAGTTCTATTAGTATATTAGTGTAACGGGTTTCCCCCCCCCCCAATCTCACATTGGCCCGGGTACTCTAACAACCAACCCCCATTACGTGTTCGTGTCTGGTGGTGTACCTGTAGGCAACAGGACTCCTGAGTCTCCCGCTTGATGGTGTTAGGGGATGTCATCAGACAGGCAGCTGAGGTAGTGGGTGCGAGTTCAACTTACATCATGTGCAGCGCCTCCACCTCATCAGGGTCTGTGCTTCCGCAGGGAGATGGTCCTGGTGAGGAACTCCTTCTTGGTGGTGACTGCCACTGTTGAGTAATTTCACACTCACACAGTGGGAGTTTCGTTAACAAGGCCATCTTTATTGCAGATTGGGATGTAGCAGACTGCCCTATGCAGCTGCCGGCTCTAGCCGCACATCTCTCCATGCTGTCCCTTTGCCAGGTACGCCCTCCCAAATTGAAGTGGGATTCCCTCTTCTCCTAGGGAGATTCTCTCTGTGCCAGGTCCCTGGACACAGTGTGGCTTAGACAGGCCGATTAGTCAACCTGGACCGCTAGTTACTGCACTAGGGTCACAAAGTGTTCCTACAATCCCTTATGCAGGAAAATACAACTTCCCAACAACTTCCCACAGCTGCTGGAACACTAACTCACTAACTGTGTTGTGCCTTAAATACTTCAGGAGGCAGGCGCATCCCTGATGTCACTATCCAGGGACTCAGAGCATACAGCCACTCCCCTCCATACATAGGGCACCTCGCCATGGTATGAGGGAAAACCTCCATAACTACTGCTGGCATACCCGTACTTATCAGGACTTACTGCCAACAGAGAGGAAAGTAGTATACCATTATTATGCATGGCTATATACTCCCCCTGGTGAATCCCCACCATCCCAGCTGGGGCCTAAATTTGGTGTACCTTGCTCCAGGAAACACTGTAAAAGAACACACAAATTAAGCGTCAAACATTATCACCTTTACATAATAATGCAAGAACCTTCCGCTCACTGACCAGCAGGGAGCGTTACAGAAAAAGGGCAGACCACTCTCTGACGGAACCTAATAATAGTGTCCAAGGTCTGGTTTCTTCACCTCCCGCCCCGCTGCATCGGTGACTGTCACGCTATACTCTCGGGGCAGACCTCGCTCATTACATTACACCACCTTGTGCATATAAATGCTGTGCCCGATCTTCCAAACCCTCATCAGTTGGGAAACCCTCTGCTCAGCCTGAACTCCCCTAATGGCCCCTCCCTTATTGACAATGTAATATTCAATGTCATTACGAAGCCACCTCTCTCGATTGTCCTCTATCTCCCTCATCAGAGGTTCGGGGACATATGGGTATTCAAGCCCATGAGACCGTTTACATTTGGCTGTAATAGCCCGTTCAGCTCGGCAGGCCCGGGTTAATTTAGTTTGCCCAGCCTTTCCCGGTAACACCCATGACAGGGGCTCATCTAACTCCACCGGGTCATCTAACCCTTCAGATCCCTTTGGGGTAATAAGACCGCCTTGAATTCGGTCCCACCTCACTCGTAGCTCTTTGAGGTAAGCCTCATCGTTGAAATCCCCAGGAGCCCACCAATGGTCAACCACCCCATCCCTTTCTAGAATGAAATGGGTGCGGTCTATCCAGGCGACATAACCCTCATATAATGGTGCCCACCATCTAGTTTCCCGTACCTCTTCCGAGTTGGATTCTAGTGGCTCTTCCTCTTCAGGTCCGCCCGATGATACCCCTGAAGTACCCTCAGATTGCGTAATTTTTCCCCGCCGCTGCGACCAGTGTCCACCCGTGATACTCAACATACTGGCACAATCACTGGGCACCGACCCTCGTCGGGAAATCCTCCCTCCACCCTCTGACCCATCATCCGAAGTTCCCCAGTCCAGACTTCCAGTCCGTTCCTCGGTAGGACCCCAGGAATCCCCTGACATCCCCAGGCTAGAGGTAGACCCGAATGAACAGGTGACAGGGACAGGGGACTTAACTAGGGCTTGGGGCTAACTTTGGGGATGGACGGGGTTGGGGGACGGGGCCGGATGGTAGGTATCGGCAGGGTTACGGCCTGCTCCTCAGCAATACCTGCCTCACTCCCGCCACAAAGGCCGTTCTTTCCTCCGGCAGCTGAGCTTCTCGGTCTCCGGCTCGAGCGCCCACTCCGTCTGTCAGTAGGGGATCGACTTCCACTGCTCGACCGCAGAGGCGTGATCACCTCCCACTCGATGCCGCTCTGGTCATCCGGAACTGCCTCCGTACACGCACGTGCTCCGACGCCATCTTGGGTTGGGTCCCCAATCGAGACCTCTTCCTCCACGAGGACATCTGGCAACGCCCGTCTGCTGCGCGGTCCAGCCTGACCCTTGATCCGCTCTTTGTTCACCTCCACCCCCGGAATCTGCGGTGAGCACGGGGCTAGCCTACTGCTCCGCAGCGTCGGGGTGGATCGACCTCCTTCCGATCTGCTAGTCACCACTGCAGTGGGACTCCGGCGATCGGGTTGTCGCGGTACTGGAGACACTCGACTCCGTGTCTCCACACCACGAGGAATAGCATCTCGCCACGGGATACCACTGGTATGGTACTCCGTCAACAAGTCCTATGCATCTGCCAGCCTGGCGCACTCCTCGTCCGAGGACTCTAATTTACAGTTCGGGTGGGGTATTCCAGTAGGGGACCGTCGATGGGCTCCTTTCCGGTCACCTCTCCGATGACTAGTTTTCTCTGGCTTGAGAGCCCGGCTTGCTTCCTGCTCCGCGGGCCTGCACTCTCACGCCACAGTGCACCCGGAAGCTCCGCCGCTGACATCGGGGTAGAATCCTTCATTCCCCCAGCTTGTACCGGCACACACATCGTCATGGGTCACATATATTGCAGTCCACAATGAGGACATCGAGCCTCGCTGCCCACAGCTCCGCCCGGCAGTCTGCATTGCAGGCAGAGACAGACCACTGTCTCCACACACTCTACGCGGATAATCAGGAAGCCTCCTGGAACCGAATAGGGATGGGTAGATATTAAAGGACTCTGATCCACTTTCTCGGAATGTTCAGCCATAGTCACCAACGGAGGCACTCTTCTTAGAGGTCTGTATCGATCAATGGCTCTTCGCAACTAAAGAGCAGGGGATGGTTGTACAATCTCTCCCCCTACTTCCTCCATCGGCATCCGGTGGAATTGCAGACCACTCCCCCTGGTTGAAACTAGGGGGATGTCTCATAGACTTGTAGGCTGACCCAGCACAGGAGCGGAGTGAGTCATAGTCCATGAGGGCGCGGCTCCAGCTTTCGCGCCAAACTCCCCAACAGGGTGGAGCTTTCTCGTTACCGCCAATCCTGGCCAACAACCAGCAAACTGCAAAGTTGCAAGACTTTCTGCAGCTGGCCCACGCGGTGTCCCGGGAACACGGGAACCGCCATTTTGGTAAGTACTGTCCTTCTTCATATTTGAGGTAGCGTCTGGCTGTTTGTTTATTGGTGTATAACAAAGTCCATTTCGTTCCTCCCATCTCGCAAGGCTGTCATCCTCACTAGTCTCGAGGGTATCTTCCCGAGAACATAGGCAGGACAAACACGGCGCAGCCACGGCTTTCACGCCATTCCACAACAAACACACAAGAGTCTCTCCTGTAGCTTGTTCTTCTTCCTCAGTCCGGCATCCTGGACCTTCTGCTTTTTGCAGATCCTCTATTCTTACGGTTTTTTCTCGATCACTGTATACTGGATTATTGTACATGGAGCTCCGCTCTGCGGGGCAGCTACCACATCAGTACAATAAACATGCCTTGTACACCACCATATGTACCTAACGTAGATCTAACTCGTGTTTGCACTACCTCAGCCTAGGCTCACTCTCTCAGTGTCTACTGTATCTCCTTCCTCCCAGTCTGTGCTCCCTTCGGTAAGTGATCTGAAATGGGCTAGAGTACTCTGGGGCTTCCATGCAGTACTTGGGCGTCTACCTCTCTTGGTAAGCCTAGTGCAGACCCTCTCCAGAAGTCCTGACCTAGTTAACAGGCTATCCCTTCAGGCGTCCTACCCCTAGCGCTACCTCAAGGTGACTCGGACAGCTATAGCCCCTCTCCAGACCCACTAACTCCTCTCAGGTTCCCAGGTTACTCCTGCGGTTCCATCCCAACACAGCACAAAGTGGCAGCATACACTTTCCCTGTTTCCTAGTGTGCCTAGCAAAAGCCTGTCCTGTTGACAGATATATATATCTCAGCAGCGCCTCCAATTGTAACGGGTTTCCCCCCCCCCAATCTCACATTGGCCCGGGTACTCTAACAACCAACCCCCATTACGTGTTCGTGTCTGGTGGTGCACCTGTAGGCAACAGGACTCCTGAGTCTCCCGCTTGATGGTGTTAGGGGATGTCATCAGACAGGCAGCTGAGGTAGTGGGTGCGAGTTCAACTTACATCATGTGCAGCGCCTCCACCTCATCAGGATCTGTGCTTCCGCAGGGAGATGGTCCTGGTGAGGAACTCCTTCTTGGTGGTGACTGCCACTGTTGAGTAATTTCACACTCACACAGTTTGAGTTTCGTTAACAAGGCCATCTTTATTGCAGATTGGGATGTAGCAGACTGCCCTATGCAGCTGCCGGCTCTAGCCGCACATCTCTCCGTGCTGTCCCTTTGCCAGGTACGCCCTCCCAAATTGAAGTGGGATTCCCTCTTCTCCTAGGGAGATCCTCTCTGTGCCAGGTCCCTGGACACAGAGTGGCTTAGACAGGCCGATTGGTCAACCTGGACCGCTAGTTACTGCACTAGGGTCACAAAGTGTTCCTACAATCCCTTATGCAGGAAAATACAACTTCCCAACAACTTTCCACAGCTGCTGGAACACTAACTCACTAACTGTGTTGTGCCTTATATACTTCAGGAGGCAGTAGCATCCCTGATGTCACTATCCAGGGACTCAGAGCATATAGCCACTCCCCTCCATACATAGGGCACCTCACCATGGTATGAGGGAAAACCTCCATAACTACTGCTGGCATACCCATACTTATCAGGACTTACTGCCAACAGAGAGGAAAGTAGTATACCATTATTATGCATGGCTATATTAGTATATTATTAATATTAGTATATTAGTATATAGTATATTAGTAGTGTACATGAGTATCACTTGTAGCGGGTATCATTGTTAGTTTGTCCAACATTATTTTACGTTATTACTTATTAAAGTTTGATTTTAAATTAATAATCTTATCGTACAACTAGGTGTGCTACAAAAGGGATAGAGAAGAAAAAACAGCGCAAAAAATGCATATAGTGAAGTAAATTCAGTACAAATATTTATAGTAATAAGGTAATATATCTGCGTACATCAGATCGAATAAAAACAGGCACTTCATGTACTATGACATGTGTTACCAGACACCGCACGCTGAGGACAGCAGGAACAGTCTCACTGGCGACGCCCTCTGAGGGTATGCGGCTGGCACTTTGAGATGAATCAGCTGTAGTTAGGTTTGGATTGTTATTACACGACTGATCCCCCAGTGTCTAAGGGTATTCTCAGCCAATTTAATCACCCCTCGAGGGATAGCGGGCTTCTATTACCTCCACGAGCGGCGCTGAAACAGCTGACGGCCGTCATTGCTTGGCGGCTTGCCGCAAATCGTGTGAAGCAACCGGACTGCTAGTGAGACTGTGGCCATCTAACATCAGAGGGAAGTTCCTTGATGATGACTTGTGGGCAGTTACCTAACTACAGCTGATCCATCTCGAAGTGCCAGCCGCATACCATCAGAGGGTGTCGCCAGTGAGACTGTTCCTGCTGTCCTCGGCGTGCGGTGTCTGGTAACACATGTCATAGTACATGAAGTGCCTGTTTTTATTCGATCTGATGTACGCAGATATATTACCTAATTACTATAAATATTTGTACTGAATTTACTTCACTACAGTATATGCGTTTTTTGCGCTGTTTTTTCTTCTCTATCACTATCTTATAGGGGTGCCGAGCCACTCCAATATCAGCAGCTGCAGACGCCGATCACCTACAGTAATAGAGGTTGTTGTTATTTTTTATATCACAGAGGTGTCTAACTTCATGGGTGGCTAAGTGTGTCACTATCAAAATTAGGTTATATTATTGAGCGCACTTGTACATTTGTCTCTGTGCTACAAAAGGGGCCTCTTTTCCTTGTTTTCTTACAAGACTCTGTTCATAGCAGAAACAGACAATGTTTCAGGTTCTACATGGACCATTTGTCAGGTGTAAATAACATACTAAATCTAATCTCATTTAAAACATAACAAACTTTATAATAGCACATACCTCATGTGTGTGTGTGTGTGTGTGTGTGTGTATGTATGTATGTATGTATGTATGTATGTATGTATGTATGTATGTATATATATATATATATATATATATATATATATATATATATCACATCACTATGTTCCAGTCTATTTTAGTGACATGTAAGGAGATACGAACCTGTAAGTGTGTATTTTAAACCGCTAATGCTGAAGAAAACCAGATGTGTCCTCAGTGAAACGGTACATGAAATGAAAGCACAGGCCAATGAGAGGATGTCAACTAGTGCAGAACAGAGACCCACCTTTGCATTGATGGAACACAATAGAGGCATGACACGCAACCTGTCACTGCTGTATAATATCAGATAGTGCAGAGATCAGATCTACCATGGGACACATGTTATACAGGCACTCTGGGAAAGAAATTGAAGTAAAATAATATTTAAAATAAAAAATTTAAGATATTTTATATGTTTTATTCTGGTTGAAGTTAAATACCAAACATGCAAAAGATACCGTATGTACATGCTCTCTAACCTGCAAATCCCTTATCCAAATTGCGAAGTATATTTTTTATGTTACTGTTATCTCCATTATTTTTATTATGTTTAAGTAAAGGTTCCTATTTCTTCTTTCTCCATATCTCTCTTAATAGAATATTAAGATCATTTCATGGAATGTGATGGGGATTAATTCCACCAGAAAAAGAAGTAAGATATTAAAGCATTTAAAAAGATTAGGAATTTCTCGCAGGAAACCTATTTAAATGCTAATGAAAGTATTAAACTACAAAGAAATTGGGTACATCATTTCATTTTTTCTCCTGCAACAGGGAAAAGACAGGTACTGCTATATTAATTAAATAATAGGAATGTACCAGTGGAAATTATCACAACGCACACTAACACGGAATGTAAAATGGAGATATTAACAAAAAATTGTATGTTGTAAAATATACCTTGTGTAATATTTATCATACAAACTCTGGGTTTTTAAATACAGTAAGTTATCGTAACGTCTTTTGAAAGATAGAAAAGAATATTATTTTGGGTTGTGAGATTTTATTACTGTTCATGATTACTATCTGGATTAGTGTCACATTGTTAATGTAAGAAACAGTATGCACAAAAGATAAAAACTTTAGGCTTATTGAAGAAACTCTTTATATAGTTGATGCTGGATGCTGTTTAATATAATTGTATGTCTTTATTTATATAGCACTACAGTATTAATGTACATAGCGCTTCACAGCAATAATACACGTGACAATCATATAAATAACAAACAATACAAATAACACGTCATGGGAATAAGTGCTTCAGACATAAAAGTAACATTTAGGAAGAGGAGTTCCTGCTCCGAAGAGCTTACAATCTAATTGGTAGGTAGGAAGAATGTACATAGACAGTAGGAGGGCATTCTGGTAAGTGCATTTGCAGGGGGCCAAGCTTTATGTATCATGTGTATAGTATTAGCCACGGTGCTACTCATATACTTCTTTAAGCAAGTGTGTCTTAAGGTGGGTCTTAAAAGTGAATAGAGAGGTGCTAGTCAGGTATTGAGGGGAAGGGTATTCCAGAGGTGTGGGGCAGTCAGTGAAAAAGGTTTACGGCGGAGAGGGCTTCAGATACAAAGGGGTAGAGAAAAGACATCCTTGTGCAGAATGCAAGAGTCGGGATGGTGCATAGCGAGAAATTAGGGCTGAAAAATAAGGAGGGAAAGAGAGTGTAAAGCGTTAAAAGTGAGGAAGAGATTGAATGTGTGATACGGGATTTGATAGGAAGCAAGTAGAGTGATTTCAGCAGGGAGGGCGCTGAGACAGATTTAGGAAAGAGTAGAGTGATTCTGGCAGCAGCATTTAGGATAGATTGAAGGGGAGACAGGTGACAGGCAGGAAGGCCGGACAGCAGGAGGTTACAGAAATCAAGAAGGCAGAGAATGAGGGCCTGTGTCAGAGTTTTTTAGCAGTCGAGCAGCAGAGCAACAGCAACACTATCTTTGTGATAGTGTGGAGGAAAAAGTGACAGGTTTTAGATACATTTTGAATGTGAGAGGAGAAAGTGAGAGGAGAAAGTGAGAGAAGTCGAGTGTAACTCCTAGGCATCGTGCTACTGGGTGTTTGACTGAACTTCTATCAGTAAAGTGGAAGGAGGTAGAGGTGCCAGGTTTGGGAGGAAGTATGAGGAGCTCTGTTTTTGTCATGATAAGTTTAAGTCAGTCGAGGGCCATCTAGGAAGATATAGCAGAAAGACATTCAGAAACTTTGGTCTGTACAGCAGGTGTAAGGTCAGGTGTCAAAAAGTAAATTTGTGTGACGTCAGCATAAAGGTGATATTTAAACACAAGAGATGTGATTAGGTCACCTAGAGAGAGTGTGTACAGAGAAAAGAGTAGAGGTCCCAGGACAGAACTCTGGTGTACCCCAACAGAGAGGTCGATAGAGGAGGAGGAGGTCTTAGCAGGAGATGCTGAAAGTACAATGGGAGAGGTAAGAGAAGATCCAGTATAGAGCTTTGTTACAAATACCAAGATTATGGAGAATGTGAAGGAGAAGAGGGTGGTCCACAGTATCAGATGTGGCAGGGAGGTTGAGTAGTATGACCAGAATGTAATGACCTCTGTCTTTGACAGCATGGAGGTCATTAGTTATTTTAGTGAGGGCTGTTTCAGTAGAGTGAGCAGAGCGGAAGCCAGATTGTAGAGGGTCTAGGAGAGAAGAGGTGTTGAGAAAATGGAGCAAGCGAGAGCGTACAAGATGTTCAAGGAGTTTAGAGGCAAAAGGCAGGAGGGAGACAGGTCGATAGTTAGTTAGAAAGACAGGTAGGGTCAAGCTTGATTTTTGAATACTGATATTACTGTTGCATGTTTGAAGGAGGAGGGAAAGGTACCCGAGTAGAGAGGAGTTAAAAATCTGTGTGAGTGTAGGGACTGTAGTAGGAGCAAGAGGTTTTAGGAGATGGGAGGGTATGGGGTCAAGAGCACAAGTGGTAGATGGAGAAGAGGAGAGCAGCAGTGCCACATCCTCCTCTATGACAGTGGAAAAAGAGTCAAGGAAGGGTGTGAGGAGGAAACAGAGGGGATGTCCTGACGTATGGATGCCACCTTTTCCTTGAAATAGTCAGCAAAGTCCTGAGATGAGATGGAGGAGGAAGAAGAGGCAGCTGAGGGTGGTCACATTAGGGAGTCAAAGACAGAGAGGAGTTGACGGGAACAGGATAGCATAAATTTGTAGTGAAGGAAGTCTGCGTAGTGTGAGATTTCCTCCAGAGGCGTTCAGAGGAACGAATGGAGAAACGCAGCATGGGCGTGTGGAAATTTAGCCAGGGTCTAGGGTTAGAAGGGTAAGAACAGCAGAGAGAAACCGAGGCATGTAGATCAAGAGAGGAGGATAGGGCAAAGTTGTAGTTCTTGATCAGGTTGTCAGGGTCTGGAGCAGGGCTGAGAGAGGAGCGTAAAGTGGAAATAAAAGCTGGTAAGTTAATAGAGCGCATGTCTCTGCAGAAGCGAGGGGTAGATGGAGGTGGAGAAGCGAGAGAGAGAAAATGAGATGATGTGAGAGAGAGGAGGCGGGGAAATGGAGAAATCAGAGAAAGAAAAGTTTTTAGTGAAAACCTGGTCTACAGTAGGTAGTGGCCATCCTTGTGGGTGCTGGCTGCAGACTAATGTTGAAGGCCAAAAGAAGAGGCTAGAGAGAGAAAGCTGGAGGCCCGAGAGAGAGGGGTCATTGGCAGATGAAGTCCCCAAGGAGAATAACAGGGGAGTCAGAGGAGAGAAAGAAGGCGAGCCAGGATTCAAATTAGAGACAAAGACAGAAGGGGATGAGTAGGCGGGCGATAGATGACAGCCACGTGGACAGGGAGAGGAGAGAAAATCTGTGGACAGTGTGAGCCTCAAGGAGGGAAAAGCAAAAGAGAGAAGAATCAGCCCCATACCTTCACCCCTGCCATCAGGGAATATTTCTGTTTATCTACAGCAAGCATACCGACTGCTTTGCCCCACAAGCATCAAATGTAGTCATGTTAATAATGTTAATATGAATAAAAAATAAAAAATATATAATTTAAATTTTTTTGGCAATTATCCTGTACATTATGTTTTCATAAATTGCACATGCAAAGATATAGTACGCAAATTCATTGACAAATATGAGAATTGAGATTTTGAATTTTTAACTTTTGTTAAATAAGACAAATATCCATCATTATGTCTTCTCTACGTCCCGCAATTTATTCTCGCCTTATTTAGAAGAAAAAAAGCAAAAAAAAAAATTTGATTGAACATTTCATACAAGTTCAGTGTTCTATTGTTATTCAAGGCATTCTAATGCTCAATGCAGGCCTTGTGTTATATGCGCTTGAATGATACGCACAGCATTCCAGGAAGTGGAATTTCTCAGCTGGCTGGGAACAGCTCATTTGATCTAACCTTGCAGCCAAAGCTTGAAACATTTCTGTGTGAAATTTCTATGACTCCAGGGATGTATTTATAGTCGCCAGGTGGGGAGAGGTGCGGCTCAAGGCATCTGGTTTGTCTACTGCAATAGCCCTGCGTGTAATTCACCAGGAAGTAAAATTAAAGCATGAAACATTTCAGTGTGAAATTTTATTAAAGGTGATCACATAAATCTATCTATCACATACAGTATGTGCTGTGCCAAACAAGCGTGAAATAAAAGCATTTAGGAAGTAGCGTAAAAAATAGAAACATGAATATGGATATCACATTACTAGAATAGTAAAGCTGGTAGAATAAAAGTAAAACAATGAAAGTTTAAAATATAGTGGTTTTCAGTCCAAGCTTCCGGTTCTTAATCAGATAAGAGCAAGAATTTGGTACTCTCTCAAAATGGAGAGACTTACGGGGATCCTGAGAGACTCCTGTTCAAAGTTTCAAAAAGTATGGCAACCATGGCTGATCTATGAATCTCTTAACACACAGGAACACCCACCCATAGATCAGTCCAATATCCTCCAATGAGAATACCTGCTCTATCAGGTTACCCGATGGGTAAGCCAACCCCCCCCACCCCCCAATAGTAGTAATAATGAGTATTTTTTCCAGTGGACATGTATAATGTATTTCGATATATGCGAAGTATGATTTTCAGGATTGTCAGGAATGTTGCACCATTCCTTTCAACACCTCCCTCTCACCCATTGCCCCTCTTCTTTAATTCTGTACCCTTTCCCCCCCCCCCACCCACCCACAACTGTTGGAAAAAACTAATTAAAAAATTAAGTTAAAAAATCAAAACAGAGTGGTTTTTAGACTTCCATCAACATATTTTTCTGGCTGTCGATTTGACGCTTTCATTTCTGAAACAAAAAAAAGTGGATGATGCTTTAAGTATAGAGGTACTGTAGTAAGCATGCGTAAAGATACACTTTAGTGCACATGCATCAATGTATTTACGGGTTATGGCATGCATACAGTACAGTATCATTGGGAATTACAGTTACTACTGTCAGTACTGTATATTTACAGTACCTTCATTATAAACCTTGCCCAGCATCTGGTTTAGTGAACTCCCCTCCTCCTCCCACTTCTCATTCCCCCCTCCAGGTTTTGCACTGCCGGAATTAAACTACTTAAAAAAAAAACTTTTCCCGCATGGTGTGGACATGTGCGAAGGGTTTCGAGATTAGCAAAGCATGCAAACCCAATTGGAAAGGACTCTTTCCGCACAGATTTCCATAGCTTCTAGCTACTAAAATATGTCCCAAAGTGTACAGAACTAACGCAAAGTACCTTGATAACTTGATATAAGATAGAAATGCCTCGTTTTTGTTCATAATACCCTCATCTCTTCTTTTATTTTAAGATCAGTGGTACTGTCGCGGCCCCTTTTATTCTCCAACATCTCCGAATTTTTTCGGGGATATTTTCCGAATGCCACGCACTTCACCGCGTTCATGCCGCATTCATACCGCATTCACGTTCATGCATTCAATATTACGATCGCGTCACAATACCGGAGCATTTTCCGGAAAAAAAAAATACTGCATCTGCCCGCGGTAATCAGATTTGCGCCGATACGGCCGCATTAGGATAAAGGCGGCTGCCACTGTATTAAAACTATACATGTACTTTATTCTAAACTATCATCATAACATACTATGTTTTCCCATTAGGTGAAGAGACAATTTGTAAAACATGTGTTTCATGAACAATTATTCCTTGTGTTCATTTTTTAAGTGCAATGTGCTAACTTATTATGTGTTTTTACCTTTTTTTCAAGAGATAGAAGTGTACATGATGTGCTACATGAATTACTTGTTTTAAGCATATACATTTAGACTTTGATATTTTATAGAGCAAGCACATTCTGTGCTACGTTTTCATTGATAAATAGAGGTATCAAAGCAGAGGTAAACCCGAATTACCTCTTTGTAAGTACAACAAATAAATATGTCACTGGTCTTTAAGCTATGTTTCTACTTATTGTTTTGTCCAATAACTTTTGCTCATTAAAATTCATTTGTAGAAGGATAATTTTTAATAACTGAATCATTTAAAAATGTCAATTATCGAATTGATGAGAGAGCAGAATCCAGAATCCCTTGCTGCAGTGGAAGCGCTGTGTGCTGGGCGATAATGGGGAAAGATAGGGTTGCAGACCTGTCTAAGACATGCAAATGCACATACAGTAATACTGTATTTACAGTTGCTTTATGCTTTACTGTGGAGGGTTTCTGTCACTTTATTTACCCACCATAACCTTAATAATTGTGGTGAATACCTAGTCTAGTCTCAAACCAGCTTAGCCAGCACAACCAACCTCACACTGATGATACCCATAAAGGTTGAAACATGTCTGTGAGTGGGATTACTGGCTTTGCATCTCATCCCAGCCTCTGTCTAAAAGCTGTGTTTAAAACAGTATGCATTGGCTTGAGGATTTGCTTGTGTAATACGAGCTTGAGACAAAAGGTGACACTGTGTGCTCATTTGCATGTCATTTCCCAGAATCCCTTGCTGCAGTGGAAGCGCTGTGTGCTGAGCGATAATAGGGAAATATAGGGTTGCAGACCTGTCAAAGACATGCAAATCAACATAAAGTAATATTTACAGTTGCTTTATGCTTTACTGTGGAGGGTTTCTGTCACTTTTTTTTACCCACCATAACCTTAATAATTGTGATATATATGTATGTATGTATATATGTATGTATGTATATATGTATGTATATATGTATGTATATATGTATGTATATATGTATTGTGACATAGTCCAAAGATGTTAGGCAGCTTTCTGCCCCATTTTAGGTCAGAAAGTGCAGGAATAGTTAAAAATGATCCGTTCCACAGCTTCCCATTAACTCAGGCAGCTGGATGGAAAATCCAGACCACAGATTACAATGGCTCTAGTTCTCCCTCACCTGCTCTTCTAATCACATGCACAGGTATTTAGAGCAGAGAGGTTTTGCATTTCACTCTCTCTCCTTAGAGCCTGGAGGCTGGGGGTATCGCTGCTCCCCGGAATCCAGTTCGGGGTGGACGGCCCCTCCAAGTATCACAGTACCAGAGGATTTGCCTGGACACTTGGGACCGAGTTCCCACCACGAACAGATAAGACAAAACAAATGGTTATTGCTGTTGCTAAAAGACTGTGCTGTATCTAGTGACCATAAATGAGAGAGCATTGTTTTAAGCTGGGGAACCAGGTTAGTTGGCCAGCAGCTGTTAGAGAGACTGATTCTGATGTGTAGTTAGATCCCTGAAAGGGATAGGATTTTGTTTATATAATTTGGTTTCTTGCTATTTGAAATAACAGTGTGGGAAATACTGTAACACTGAAATGAGTGAACTGCTGAATGAAAGTATCTGAGTACCTCTAATCTACACTTGTTAAAGCTGCAGTACCTTACTTGGATGAAAATAAAGCAGGCAGAAGCCTGAGTTAAGCAGCATAATACTTTGCATGATCCTGTTTTTGTATAAATAACCCTAGAAGACTGTGTCGGGAAGAACCCAGATAGACGTCAGCCCTACAAAAGAGGGGCGTTTGTCACAGTATGTATATATGTATGTATATATGTATGTATATATATATGTATATATATATATATATATATACTGTTGCGGCACACTTTATTCTTACAAATCACCGGTTTGTCCCTAGCTGGTTCCTGTAATGCCACGCTGTTCACCCGGAGCATGCCGCGTTCCCAGCCAGGGTCATGCCCGGCTGACGCGCGGTTGATGTGTTAATTGATAATGGTTCAGGATTTACTAGGCTGCAATGCTTCGCGTGTCCGCCAGATGGCATAAATTCATGAATTGTAATGCAGTATATATATATATATATATATATATATATATATATATATATATATATATATATATAACACACAAAAAAGTATGTTGCTCAACACAAATATATGTGGTTAACTCAGGTCCTCAAATAATACTAACTCATTGGGTAAAATAAAATATTAATCCCAAAATAAGTCAGATTGAAGTAGATATTAAAGAAAGGACCTGATGGTGCTGGGAGATAAGTATAAATATAAAACACACAGTTGAAAAGGACAAAGACAATCCCCTAAATAGCACTCTAAATTACACCACCAAAAATATTTAAAAAAGAAAGATATAGCTCTAAAGAACCAGATGCTCTGCCGAGATAGACAAATGAACAAGATATTATTGAGAATATAGCAAGACACACTAACTTAAAAACATAGATATACTAGTGACAGCCAAAAATAATATGTATGGAAGGTCATACTAATAATAAAGAAATACTGAATGCAAAACAAAAAGCTGAAATGTATCTAAATGACAATAAATATATATAGGTATATAAATAAAGATATCAAAAAAGCTTAATGAAACTGAAATTAAAGAAAATGCATGTATCTATATATCCCTACTGGCATACCTGCCTCTTTACAAGATATAAGATGTAAAACACGGCATGGGGAAAAGTATGTATTCAATAACCAGCCCAGGGAAAGGAAGTAGAAGAGACACACAGGGGAGAAAAATATAATGAACTCATACCCTGAACAGTAATCCCCAAAAAATAAATAACAAATGAATACTGATGCAGCAGAAAAAAACACATGGTAACTATAATAGGCACAAGAGCAAACAGAGCCAGTATATATGGAATACACCGCAGTGCAAAGTACTGCAAGGACAAATAGTGCCAAGACAGCAGGGAGAGATAATACTCAGCTGTAGCTCAGTTGCAAGAGGCATCAGTCCATGGTAGTAATGATGGCAATGTTCCAATGCTTGCTCATAACGAAATGAAAAAAGTCCATAGTGCTGCATCAGGTCATAATAAAGTCACACCATAAAGAAATCACATGAGAGCTGTCTGTAGTAAACACTCAACGCATTTCACCCGTCGGTGGGCTTCTTCCCGGAGTGGTAAAAATTCAAGTGAAGGCGTGCTAGTCTTTATAGAGGTGAAAGTAATCAGTTACAGCAGTTCCCAAAAGTCCCCGTCCAATTAGTGATTCAGGGCTGGATTGATGACATCACGCGCACCAGTGCAAGCAATAGTATAATTAGTTCAGGCACAGATACTATCAGCCAATATGCTTGCTGTGTTGCGCATGTGCATCAGCTCCAGCTAGTCTACACCTGATATCATAAACACAAAAAGCATATCCATAATGCACATGATAGCAGGCAGTAAGCAGGAAAGATTCCCTTAATGTTTGCTCTTACAGATGCTTTGTATATACATCAGCTAAACTGCTACTAATCCCATTCTCAATGAGACCAATGACGTCATATTCTAATACTAACTGAGTTAAAAAAAAAACACCCTATTGAGCTCAGAAGGTAACTAACACAGGCAGTGAATTACATGATAACAGTACATAATGATAAAGGAAGTCCCCATCACTGTTGTGATTCTGGAGCAGAAGTTGCACTGATTCACATGCCAATTAGTGATGTTTTAGTTGACGTCAGCAGGTCTTCACACCAGGAACTGGAGCAGATAATACTTGCAATTCATTGTTTATGCACTGACAAGAGAGGGACATATATGTTAGAGAAACAGAGCTAAAATATACAGAGTTCTGATGTTTCATACATAAAAGAGGGGTAAGCAAAAGAAAAGAGGGGAGGGGGCCCCAAAGGAAAAGAGTAGATAAACACACTATATTATTAGTGATAAAAATAATTGGTAACTTTAAATTTAAAAATAAATAAATAGTAAAACAGAGAGGGAAAGGCAGAGTGTGTAGATACACATATATTCGTGGAAGGGGGGGCACACAGCTCAGCAAACATATAAAAGTATTGTGGAAACAAAATTGCTGAATGTATAATGAACCAATATTAAGCTACAAAAACATAGCAAACCCTAGGGAATCATTTAATCCTCTGGGCTGCATGGTGTTAAGAAGAACGATCCAGCGACATTCCTTCTTAAGGAGTGCTTTCTCAAAATCCCCACCCCTTATGCCCAGGGCCGCTTTATCAAATTCTATTCCAAAGCTAAAGAAAGCCCAACACACTTGGAAAGTGATGATGGCTGGAATATGATGGAACGTCAACTTATCTCCGATATGACCACTGAATTTACAGGAGATGAAGAATCTGTCCCAAGTGAGTCTAAGGTCCTAGCGCAATTTCGTCCTAAATCCACATTCTGTCCACCCTTTCAGACATGCCCACAAATAGAAGTATTTGTATCCCTGGTGGCCAATGACATAAAGAAATTACCTGAACGACCAGGGGCCCAAAATCTAACCTTTCAGGTATGGGGTGCTGTGAAAGAACTGGGCAAAATGACAACGGTTGAGTTCAAACCAGCTGATAAAGGTGGCAATGTGGTGGTGTGGCCTAAATCCCAGTATGAACGGGAGGCCTTTAAGCAATTGAGAGATCGGAATCCGAAGACCCCGTGGGATCATTTTTTGTTCCAAATATTTTTCTAGAGCTACCGCATCCCATAATTTGCGGGATTCGTGTATTAATTATTTTTCTAATCTATCATATGTAGCTTCTAGATCTTCTACCTTTTCATACAATGTGACAGAGGCTTGGGGGGAGAAAGGATGTGACGTACTACAGCCAATCTGAGTAGGGATGGAGTTCCCACGCTCTGATTGGCTCTAGTACCATGTGACAAGCTTTCAATGACGTCACATCCTTTCTCCCCCCAAGCCTCTGTCACATGGTATACTAGAGCCAATCAGAGTAGGGATGGAGTTCCCACGCTCTGATTGGCTACCATACCATGTGAGGCCAGCCATGTTTCTTTTAATGACGTCATCTTAAAGGCAATTGAAGCAAAGCCATTCTGATTGGCTGTGCTTTCATTGCCTTTAGGTGACGTCATCAGTTTTATTTTTATTGGCCAAAACACATGGTTTTCACGGCCCAATCAGGGCCGTGGGAACCATATGACGAAAATGTGACGTCATAGGCCTTTAAAAGCCTATGTCGTCTCATTTTGAAGCCAGAGGAAGGACCTCCGGAGAAGAAAGAAGACCAGGGCGTGGCCGAAGATGGAAAGAAGACCCCGCCCCGCCCGGAAGAAGATAGAAGAAAGAAGAATACAGATGAAGATGAAGATGGATTACAAATAGAAGACCCGTGGATTGATTTGGATTTTTAGTTTAATGTTTATTTTTTTGTATGGTTTATTATTTTATGGGTTCCTGTGCCTGGTGGATTGGTTCGTGAGTAAGCTGCGCAACGGGAGTCGGTGGGGGCAAGTAATGGTAAGTGAACTAAAGAAATGTATTTTATTTAACTTGTTAATTTTTTTAAAAGCTTTTTTAACATGTGTATTTTTTTTTTGTAGTATATCATTTCTTGCCACTGTATGTATGTATGTATATATGTCTAGAGAGATATATACATACAGGGTAAGAAATGATGTTGTTTTAAAAGCTTTCTTTCATGTGTTTTAAAATAATTTGTCTATGCTGCTATGCTTTATTGTGTGTTTAAAGTATTTTAAAATTAGAAAGATGTAATTGTTGATATTGTATGCTTATGTTCAGGGCTAGCCTTGGTTTTAAAGTTTGTATTCCGGTTGGTACTTTGTATATTTTTTCACATGCTGAATTGTTCTGCTCGAGGCGTGAATTAGTTAATTATTTCATTGTTCGGGATGGACTGTCAATTGTTTAGGGATGTAAATAATGATTGCTAATTGATTTTTGTTTACTTGATTGCTTAAAATAGTTGACTTGTTTGGAGGTACTGTACTGTATTTGTATTTAGCTTGCAATGATATTGTTCACATTCATTTGCAGAATGTATATGGTGCATAGATTTTATGCATCATAAATACAATGTAAATGCAATGTATTGATTGGAATGTGAGGTTTTTCATTGGCATTTGATGATTTAGATTGTAAGATCAGTTAGGTTTATTAAAGGAAATACATTGTAATGTAGTGTATCTGTATGGAGAAGTGTTATTTGTAGTACAGTATGGTTTTGATAACCCTTCTAAATTTATTTGTATATTGGTTCATCATGTGTGTGTATATACTGTGTATATATATATATATATATATATATATATATATATATATTCATGTATTTATTTATTTAGATTTATTTATTAATTGTGGGGCTGCTGTGCATGAATTTTTTTTATTGTGGGTAGCGGGGGTGGGTGAAGGGGGTATTTGGCCCTTGGTGTGAGTTTAGGACTTGCGGGGGGGTTGCGGGTGCACTTAACCCCTTCACGACCATAGCAGTTAATACCGCTACGGTCGTGAAGGGGTTAAGTGCACCCGCTACCCCCCCGCAAGCCCTAAACAACCACCGTTGGGGCTAATACCCCCTTCACCCACCCCCGCTACCCACAATAAAAAAAATTCACACACAGCAGCAGCACAATTAATAAATACATCTAAATAAATAAATAAATACATGAAAAGAAATAAATACATTTAAAATACATTTTTATTCATAGTGTAGATGTGCAGGAGGTCTCCGGAGCTGAACTGCTTTGGTTTTAGGTCCGGGGACCCCCTGCTCCCCGAGATACAGGCCCCTTTAGGGGTTTGCCGGTATCCCTCTGCTTGGTTTACATGCCGCGGTCACGTGATCGGGACCTTTAAATGCAGAGGGATACCGGCACCTCATAAAGGGGCCTGTATCTCGGGGAGCAGGGGGTCCCCGGACCTGAAACCAACGCGGTTCAGCTCCGGAGACCCCCTGAACATCTACACTATGAATAAAAATGTATTTTAAATGTATTTATTTCTATTCATGTATTTATTTATTTATTTAGATTTATTTATTTATTTTTTGGGCGGCTGCTGTGCGTGAATTTTTTTTTATTGTGGGTAGCGGGGGTGGGTGAAGGGGGTATTAGCCCCAACGATGGTTGTTTAGGGCTTGTGGGGGGGTAGCGGGAGGGGTTAACCCCTTCATGACCGTAGCGGTATTGACTGCTACGGCCGTGAAGGGGTTAAGTGCACCCGCAACCCCCCCGCAAGTCCTAAACTCACACCAAGGGCCAAATACCCCCTTCACCCACCCCCGCTACCCACAATAAAGCGGGCACGGTGGGTTAACCCCTTCATTGCCTTAGCGGCTATCAGCTATGGTAATGAAGCAGCATTTCTGTATTTTTAATAATATTGTGCAGGAGCAGGGGGTCCCCTGAGCTTTGATTTGTGGCTCATGGAACCCCCTGCTCACTGTACAATATTATTAAAAATACAGTCATGCTGCTTCGTTACCATAGCACATAGCCGCAAAGGTATGGAACGAGTGTTTATTTATATATGTGTTTTATTCATACTGTAGATGTGCAGAGGGTCTCCGGAGCTGAACCTCTGTGGTTTTAGGACCGGGGCCCCCCTGCTCCCCGAGATACAGGCCCCTTTAGGGGGTGCCGGTATCCCTCTGCTTTGTTTACATGCTGCGGTCACGTGATCGGGACCTTGAAATGCAGAGGGATACCGGCACCTCATAAAGGGGGCTGTATCTCGGGAAGCAGGGGGTCCCCGGACCTGAAACCAACCCGGTTCAGCTCCGGAGACCCCCTGCACATCTACACTATGAATAAAAATGTATTTTAAATCATTTTTAATGTGCCGATGTTTGCGCAGAGAGAGCAGCTGTTCTCTCTATGCTGCAAACACATCTCGCCAGGGGACGGCCTATAGTATCATTGATGTGCATATACAGTACTGTATGTGTATGTTAGGGGTTATAGGGGTTGTTGTTATACAGTATATACTGTATATATACAGTATATACTGCATTACAATTCATGAATTTCTCGGCTTCAAAGACAACAGCTCGCAAACGCCCCCATGCATTTTTACACAGCGTTGCAGTATTGTAGCCAGCGGGAATAAAATGCTTAAATCACAGCCGCGAAAATAACGCAATACACCCCTGGAGAAAACGACACAAAACCGCACATCACCGGTATATTCCTTAATTCGCGGAGCTAGCCAAGTAAGAATAAAGTTGGTCGCCAGTGTATATATATTTATATATATGTATATATATATATATATATGTAACCCTGCTTCCCCCCGTCCCCCAGACTCTACAGTGGTGTTTAGGGTGTATGAGGGCAGATTACATGCGGTGTGGTGCATACCTGTGAGGAACAGGAGGGCCTGAGCTTCCCCTGATGTTATTGGGGAGCCAGGACCGGGCTTCTGGGGTGGTAGCCTCCATGATCTCTTAGTGGTGCAGCGCCTCCATCTTCTATACTCCCAGGAATATGGGACAGGACCTGTATAGAAGAACCCCTTGGGTCCCAGGGTAATAGCTTCCAATTCACACACAGTCTTTGGTAACAAAGGATAGTCTCTTTTATTGGCAGATCAGCAACTCCCAAGGGTAGTGGAGTCCAGCAGCCGCAACAACAACAGCCAAGCTGTACTTATTACTCCGCTCTCCTCACACACAGGTATCTCCTCTGACAGGATGGTCTGGGCTGAGGCTTCAATACCCCGCGGCCCACCCCCGAGGTTATCCTCGTGGTGGGGTTTGGATTCTCCCCATCACCCCAGGCAGAGGGGTGAGGGGCATTGGTCCACCAGGTCTATAACGCTATCAGCTCTACTAAAGGGGCTGAGTCTCTCTACTCCTCTCTCTGCTTCTGCACAGCTGTGCAAGTGAGACCGCGGTCTCCTCTAACTCCTTGGACCGATCCGCAGGGCTCACGACTCAGACATGTCCCACTGCAGACTCTCGGCATACTACTGGCAACTCTCTAACTCACAGGAGTTGGCTGCTAAATATAGAGCTAGCCCCACCTCTCATGATGTCAGCAGAACCTCCCCTCTTGCTCACGCCTGCAGCAGAGTCCAGGTCTGCATCTACCACTCAGGGCAGGGCTATGAAGGGGGAAAACCCATGATGATTACTGGTGCCTGATCTTAACAGGACTTACCACAGTAGAAGGGAGATAGGTATAGCCTGTGCTGTTTACAGGGGGCTACACACACATATATATATATATATATATATATATATATATATATATATATATATATATATATATATATATATATAAAAGACAGAAATACAATGAGCGCAACCACACTGAAATTAGTAAATAGAATAATTACCACATGTAATGGAGGGTATATACCCTTACAGTCTAACTTTCCCTGACTCAGTCTGCAGCCAAAAGGTCTACCGCTCCACGGGCTGGTAACGAAAATTTCCAAAGAGAATGACCTAGGCGCAAATGGAGACAAGAAAAAACAAACATAGGGTAGTATGTTCTAACAAATAAACCGCCAGAAGGTATAATATGCACTCACAGCGTATAGGATAATATCAAGCCTTGTATCCACTCTGGGATCTGGAACAATTAAATGATGAGTCTGGAACAGCTGGTCATCCACAGCAATTGCAATCTCGAGCAAAGGTACCCATGCAGGAAGAGAGATAGAACACAAATAGCGTAACACAGTTTATTAAAATTATTAATAAAAATGACTATAAGTAAAAGACTCACATTCTGTGAGATATCATAAAACTTTTGAGAATTCTGAGCATCTCACACTCATTGGAAAAGGGTAGTAACACTATGCAGATTTCTTCAACAGTCCTTAGTCTGTAGATATGTAACCAATAGGGAAATGAGTCCAGGTTGTAAATAGCACACACACTTAGTGTCTCTACTGTTCCACACAGTCTCCTTGTGTGAGCTGTCTCTTTCCGTTCTTATCAACCTACTGCTGCGGCACAGTATATTCGAGCATTTGCCCGTTCTGTGCCGCAGCAGTAGCCTGGCGCGCGCCCGAGAGTGACGGGCGCGCGCCGAAGCAGCGGAAGAGCGCCCTCCGATCGGGGCGCTCTCCCTACCGCTGCCGGGTCCGCCGGGTCCGCCGGGTCCCCCGGAACCCCCTGCCGCTGTCCCGCGATCGCGGGACACCAGGGCTCCCTCGGGGAGCCCCTGGACGCGCGTGCAGGGGGCGCACGCTCCCGAAGACGCGTGACCGCGCGTCTATGACGCGCGGCACGCCGAGGGGCGGCCACTAGCAAGCCGGGAAATCTCCCGGCTTGCGGATCTGGCCGCAGTGTAATAAACTGTGTCGCCAGTGTACATAGGTCTATCTCACTGCACCTAATGTGCGTATAGTACTCACGGTACTTAAAAGTAGGTGCTGTCCGGTTTCACATATAGAGAGTTCTTTCTGTTTTCCCACGAAGAGTTCTCAATCTTCCTCCGGTCACCCACGTCTCCTGGGGACGCTCCGTGCCATGTGACGACGTGGTGACGTCACTCCCTCTCGCGAGAGTTCGTCCGGTGGGCTGTGGGAGCGGGGCCTCAATCCTCTGCGCTGCTAGTCTTCCTGCAGGCAAATAGTGGGACAAACGGCCACCGGCACCTCTTGGCTGCTGTCTGCTGCTACTCCTGCTGAATACACTGTGTTCACTGTCTGTAAACCACGCCCTACACGTTTCTCCGTTAGGCTTCGTCAGGGGCTGATTCTCAGGAGACTCTCGCGAGAGGGAGTGACGTCACCACTTCGTCACGTGGCACGGAGCGTCCCCAGGAGACGTGGGTGACCGGAGGAAGATTGAGAACTCTTCGTGGGAAAACAGAAAGAACTCTCTATATGTGAAACCGGACAGCACCTACTTTTAAGTACCGTGAGTACTATACGCACATTAGGTGCAGTGAGATAGACCTATGTAGGTTGATAAGAACGGAAAGAGACAGCTCACACAAGGAGACTGTGTGGAACAGTAGAGACACTAAGTGTGTGTGCTATTTACAACCTGGACTCATTTCCCTATTGGTTACATATCTACAGACTAAGGACTGTTGAAGAAATCTGCATAGTGTTACTACCCTTTTCCAATGAGTGTGAGATGCTCAGAATTCTCAAAAGTTTTATGATATCTCACAGAATGTGAGTCTTTTACTTATAGTCATTTTTATTAATAATTTTAATAAACTGTGTTACGCTATTTGTGTTCTATCTCTCTTCCTGCATGGGTACCTTTGCTCGAGATTGCAATTGCTGTGGATGACCAGCTGTTCCAGACTCATCATTTAATTGTTCCAGATCCCAGAGTGGATACAAGGCTTGATATTATCCTATACGCTGTGAGTGCATATTATACCTTCTGGCGGTTTATTTGTTAGAACATACTACCCTATGTTTGTTTTTTCTTGTCTCCATTTGCGCCTAGGTCATTCTCTTTGGATATATATATATATATATATATATATATATATATATATATATATATATATATAAAGCAGAAAATAGCCGTGTTAGTCCAGTTGCGATAGTGCAGAATAAATGAGTTCTTCAGTATTAGGTGATACCTTTTTTTATTGGACTAACAATTTATGTCATAAGGAAGAGAGGATAACTCTTAAAAGCTTGTCCTATGACATAAATTATTAGTCCAATAAAAAGGTATCACCTAATACTAAAGAACTAATTTATTCTGCACTATATATTATAGTTATCCCTCCCCCTCCCCACCTTTCTTTGACACTGTCCCCTGGCTTCAAACACTTAACACCCTACCTTATCTACAGTAAATATCTGTTGTTTTTTTTTTTTTCCCTCTCTCCACACTGTTTTAGCTATAGATTCATTTGTATATCAGTATTGCTGACCTGAAGAAGAGAGGATAACTCTCGAAAGCTTGTCCTATGACATAAATTGTTAGTCCAATAAAAAAGGTATCACCGAATACTGGAGAACTCATTTATTCTGCACTATCGCAACTGGACTAACACGGCTATTTTCTGCTTTATATATATATATATATATATATATATATATATATCAAATGTAAATATACTGTATGCTCATTTGCATGTCTTTGGCAGGTCTGCAACCCCGCCTTTCACCATTATCACCCAGCACACAGCACTTCCACTGCAGCAATGGATTCTGGGAAATGACATGCAAATGAGCACACAGTGCCACTTTTTGCTTCAAAAACCATTTTATACATGGTTACCTATAGGCTTAAGCTTCCTGCATGGTCACAGCTTTGAGCACAGCCAGGGTTAAGATGCATAGCCAGAAAACCCACCCACAGACAGCTGTTTCGACCTTAATGGGTCTCATTAGTGTGGGGTTGGTTAACTGGCTATGCAATGAAGCGAAAGGATGGGGTTTACCATACTGAGTTAAGTTATGGTGAGTAAAAAAAGTGACAAAAACCCTCCACAGCAAAGCATATAGCAAATGTAAATATACTGTATGCTCAGTTGCATGTCTTAGGCAGGTCTGCAACATCGCCTTTCACCATTACCACCCAGCACACAGCACTTCCACTGCAGCAAGGAATTCTGGGAAATGACATGCAAATGCATACACAGTGCCACTTTTTGCTTCAAAAACCATTTTATACATGGTTCCCTATAGGCTTAAGCTTGCTGCATATATATATAACATATGTATATTCTGCAAATCAGTGAATTTATTCTTCATTTTATAGGTGTTGAAATATTTTAATCTTCACATTCATTTTTCAAGGCATACTGATGTGTTTTATACATTAATTTGTTTTACATATTTATTATCTACATTTATCTTACAGACATTGAACATTTTTAGTAAGCCAATAGCCACACAAGGTGCACTGTAAATTGGCTGAAATATTGGAATGAATATGGTAGTTCTTTTACTAGTCTGATTTTAAATGCATGCCTTAATCTGAATGATGATTGTGCAAAAAAGAAACCTAGGGCACTTTAGCTGTAAAGATGTGTACAGAAGGTTTATTCAGATTGTTCTTCATTTAAATCAGCAATTCATTTACATACCCGTTTTCATATTTTTGATACAGTCACAAAGCTACAGGGCATGTGCACAAGTATATAGAATAAAGATTGCAACTCAAAATAGTAAAGATGTGCAAAAGTGTCCCAACTGGGTACAGTATGTTACGCTAAACAAGTTTTTTTTTATTTGCAATATATTTTGGCAAGCTTTACAGGGATAGGAAAATTGTCAAATCATAGTTATATAGTTACATACTGATGCAACTGCCGGTTTTAGACTGATTGCCAAGGAAAATCTTTGACTATCTCGCGGTATCTCGTGAGATGGTCCACAGCATGCTGTAATGGCCTATCGGATTAAAACAGTGGGGGTCCCTGCATTTGAATTGGACTCCCAGCCCAGTAAGATTCAAACAGTGAGAGTCCCATTCAAATGCAGGGACTCTGCTGTGTTAATCCGATGAGCCATTAGTCTGGCTGCAGGAATCTTGCAGCGTGCTGCAGGAATCTAGCAGCGTGGAATGTGTTTAAATGCAGAATTCTCAAGACAATCAGTCTACAATCAGCAGTTGCAGCTGTAGTTACATAGTAGATGAGGTTGAAAAAAGACATACGTCCATCTAGGTCAACCTATGCTAAATTTAGATGACAGATACTTTATCCTATATCCGTATTTACAGTGTATTGATCCAGAGGAAGGCAAACAAAAAACCCCATGGAAACATGATCCAATGATATCTCATAAAGGGAAAAACAAATTCCTTCCTGAATCCACAAATTGGTAATCAGATCAACATCATGGATCAACATCCTTACCATGTTTACTTATTTGGTATACCCCTGTATACATTTCCTTTCTAAAAAGATGCCCAAACTTTTTTTTAACATATCTATTATATTTATCAAAGTCTCTATGGGTAATTAATACCAAATTGTAACTGCCCTTACTGTAAAGAACCCTTTCCTTTGTTGCTGGTGAAATCTCATTTCTTTCAACCTTAAGGGATAACCTTTGTATTGCCCTTGGGATGAATAATTCTTTTGAAAGCTCCCTGTACTGTCCCCAAATATATTTGTATATAGTTATCATATCCTCTCTTAGACACCTCTTTTCTAATGTAAACAAATCTAATTACGTTAGCCTCTCCTCATAAGTCAGTTATCAGTCCCATTTATTAATTTGGTGGCTCTTCCCTGCACTTTCTCAAGTTCCAGAATGTCTTTTCTAAGGAGTGGAGCCCAAAATTGTACTCCATATTCAAGTTGTGGTCTTACTAATGCTTTATAAAAGGGTGTAATTATGTTTACTTCCCTTCCAACCATTGCCCGCTTAATGCAAGATAAGATCTTGTTTGCCTTTGTATTGTATTGTATGTCTTTATTTATATAGAGCCAAAAGTGTACTCAGCACTTCTCAAAGAATATAGTACAGGGAATTATAATAATACAATAAGTGCAGCAAAATCAGACAATAGGAAAGGAAATCCCTGCCCCGAAGAGCTTACAATGTAAGACGTTTGATGGGGAATTTACAGAGACAGCAGGTGAGGGAATAAGTGCTGTAAATGGCAGTGCTTTGTCACAATAGGTGGTAGGAGTGACTGAGTATGGGACAGTAACCATGAGTGCAGGCTATTTGGGTGGTTGATTTGTGGGGCAACTTTTAAGATTAGTCAGTATTAAAATGATAGGGTTAACACAATTTACAGGGGAATAGATGGTAGCAAGGCATGGGTGAAATCAAGTGTGTATGTCTGGCTTCAGGCTTAGGGGGGATAACCAGCAGCAGGAAGGAGTAGATAGAGGGTATGAATAGAGGATTTGTGTGGGTAATTTTTATTGCGGGGTAAATAATTTGTTGGGAGAGGGGTGTATAACTAATGGTGTAGTGGGGAGTGGGGAACTTGTAGAGAACAGAGATGTTCACAAAGGAGTGAGGATACAGTAAACTGAAAAGGTAGTAGGGACAGCAAAGTGAGATGCAGGAGGAGATACTTCCCAGTTATTGGAGGATAGAAAGAGTACAAAGAATCACAGCTTTTGGAAAGTTAATTTCTCACAGTTGCAAAGTTGTTGTGCAGTCCAGATCTTCCTCAAATCTTCACCTCCAATTTCAACTCCAAAATTAAATTTTCCAGACACTTTAAATGTGACACTTTAAGATGGGACTCACAGCCTAGATGGATGGTCTTAAATATTCTAAAACACAGCCACTTGACTAACAATTAAGGAAGGGATTTGCCTAATCAACTCTCACAGACATACTGAATACATTTTAAATTCTGTAGCAATTCATGGTTTGCAGTCACTGCATGACTTGCGGCACTATTGCTAAGCCTGCTGTCTACAAGAACTCCTAAATCCTTCTCCATCAAGGATTCCACTAATTTATCCCCATTTAATGTGTAAGTCGTCTGTTTATTCTTTTCCCCCAAATGCATAACCTTACATGTATCTGTATTAAACCTCATCTGCCATTTACCAGCCCAAGTTTCCAGTCTCTCCAAGTCCTTCTGGAGAGAAATTACATCCTGCTCTGATTCTACTACCTTACACAATTTAGTTTCATCAGCAAATATTGAAACTTTGCTCCCTATGCCAACCTCAAGGTCACTAATAAACAAGTTAAAAATCAGGGTTCCCAGTACCGATCCCTGAGGTCTTAGATGCAGCAGGACTGAAGGAGATAGAGGTAGAGGGGGAGAGAAACTTAGTAGTAGAGATGGGTGAGTTTTTTTTCACGAATTTGAATCTGACATGGATTGGCCAGTTCCTATCAGCCACAGAGTTGCACAGACTAGTCTCAAAAAGTAAAATCTGCCATTTTTATTCTATCACTGAACATTCATCCCTTAGATTAGTAATCTAACCCTGTAAACTGAATCTGAATCCGAAAAATTGAATTATAATAGGAGGAGGTGGACGGGGCCGAGGAGGTGTTTAAATAGTGGTGCAGACTCAAACTGAAGCCATTGTGTAGCTGTGGTCTGCTTAGGCTGTTCCTGCTGTTTTACTATAGCTTAAAAATGAATACATTATTTTAGTTTTAGCTGTGTATTAGTTAAGTGGCCCCTGGGGATGCGGCGCTCCTGGACAGGTTTCTGTTGTAGTATATTAACTTGTATCTATGAGTTTATTAATATTACTCTGAAGTAATCACAATAATAATATTCAAGAACATTTCCTACTGTCAATTATTTGCAAGGATAGTGATAAACGTATCCACATTGATTTTCTCTCATTTTCTCTCTGCTAATAATGGCAGGCTTTGCTGTTACAGTAAAAAAAACAAAAAAAAACACTCTCTTAAATATGATACATTATTTACTTAATAAAACTTGTAGTTGAACCATTAACAATCATGCATTAACCTGTAACTGACTGGAGTTAGTAAGTAGTACTACTATCGTTACTGAACCTTTGTGGTGTGGGCAATGTGGCTCTAGGCTTCTGGACATGTTTCTGTTTATAGAATATTAACTTGTATCTAGAAGGTTATTGATATTACTCTTCTGAGATACAGTAATCACAATATTAATATTTGGAAATTATTTTCAAGGACAGAGATAAACTTGTCCACATTTAGTTTCTCTCATTCTATCTACACAGTGCGCCAAGTGTGCCAGTGCGCAGCAGGACAACAACAGCAACAGTCACTACCATATTTTAGCCCTATATACCAATGTAGCACTATGGTCGGTCGCTTGCCTGTGAGCATGTGCTTTTCAACCTGTGCAATGCCATGATCGTGCACAGCACACCATCTTGCTGTTGGTAGTTGCCCATCGGGATTAAAACCGTGGGGGGTGGTGGTGGTGAACGGGTTAACCAGGCCAATAATAAAGGTATTATGCTCGGCTGGTTACCCCTAAACCTGGTTGGGGATGAAGGGGTTAATTGTGTGGTCACCGCACTGCCATGTTGCCCCCACATATCATCTGTAATGTTCCCTGGCACATACCGTGAAAAGGAAGTGTCAGTTCTGCAGCTCAGGAACTAGCTGCAGTCCTATTAATGTATGATGTATGTGCAAAATGTGTTCGCGACACAAGGGGGAGCTCCTAACGCTGTGCTAAGCGTTAATTGCATAAGCATGCCTGCGGGTAGCGGCTATATTGAAGCTCTGTACCTAGCACTTCCTAGACCGCACACCGCTCAGGGAAAGCCTGAACCACAAACTCAAGTGGATAAGTGGTCTGCGGTCCAGCTGAAGTGCCTAAGCACAACAATGTATCCGTCAGTCTTGTTATCCACTTAAAATCAATTGGTGACGTGCGTCTGCGGTTACTGATCAGAGCCAGCAATGATACTGTCGGGCCCCCTTTTATTCTCCAACATCTCCGCATTTTTACGGGATTTTTTTTCGAATGCTACGCACTTCACCGGGTTCTCACCGGGTTCATGCCGCATTCATGCCGCATTCTGAACCGTGGTTAATGCGCGGTTGACGCGCAGTTGATGCGTTTATTGAGAATGGTTTGGATTTAATAGGTTGCAATTCTTCGCGTGTCCGCCAGATGGCAGATATTCATGAATTGTAATGCGCATGCGCTTCAGTAATGTGTCGACTTGCAGGTGTTTCATTTAAAAAAGATACCACAGTGGTCTATTGTAAATTGGCCTTGGGACTGAAGGAAGAGGTTACAATAATGCATCAATTTAGGCTTTTCATATTAAAGAAAGACAAACACCAGTTTCTGTTATTCTCCAGAGTCCCGCCGCCATGAGTGTTCAAGCGCAGCCCGTGTTCCATAAACCCGACAGAACGTACGCGTATTTAATATGGGCCGCGATTAATGCAACAGATGATAAGATGGCAACAGTTGTTCAAATTTATCAGAATTTTATCGAAAACTATGACTTTTACAAATTTTCGCCAGCTCCTCATGTGTGGAAGCGTGCAATAAGGAAAAAGTTATGTAGCGATCCATGTTTTTATCGTATTGATCCTGAATTTATTGGAGGGTATTGGTGTGTATCACCGGGTTTTTCCTGTATCTATGATCATGCAGACGGCAAAAGGCGAAAGGTCGTGTTAAAACCAACTAAGAAACGACAGTCGCTGGCAAGCAATGCACCAGCACCAGCACAGGCTTCCAATAACGGTCCGACCGTCAGTGACAACCCTTGCTGTCTGTCCACGCACGGATACCTGCAGCCTGAGCCGTATAGTTTTGAGCAAGCTTGCATGTACCTAAGCGATTTCCAGCCTCATCAGCTGACTACAGGTGTAGTAGTCCCTGTCAACGACGTGTATGATCAAGAATACTGGACTGGCAGTGGCCCGGCGCCAGCTGATTGGGAAATTCTATGATGAGTAATGTTGCCGTATTTTATTCTGTTTTTTTTTTTTTAAATATCAATATCAGTGCGATTCAAAAGTCAAGCGATTCTCCAGTAAGCTATATCATTGGCTGAGCGGCTTCTACAGTAGATACTGCACAATTGGTGAAAAGTTAGGCACATGTGCATTGGAAACTTCTTGAAACGCATATGCGTGTCATCACATCGACGGTAGGCGCATGTGCATGTGAACAGGAGACGCCCCCCGAGAAAATTATTGGTGGGAATGACTGGGAACTTCTTTGGGGGACTGACCATCACAGTAAAACTTTTATTTATTTTTTCCTCAGAAAATAAAACTTTTTCATCTGATGGATATGGATGGATAATATCGCTTCGTGTAACAATGCCTGCACATTGCAGAATCGGATTTAAAAAACCACGTACCGGAGTCTACAGTTTATTGGCCGTTGTTATTGACTAGGATAGAATACCAGAAACAGTATGCTGATGTTTTCAGACCGTACTGTATACAATGCTTTTTTTATATACTGTATACTATATAATAAACCCGAGAAAATAAAAAGTATGCATTTATTCTACATGTATTACAGTACATATGTGTCTTCTATACCAGTACATACAGTATGTGTCTTGTATTTTTTTAATACTCTTGTGATGTACAGTACTGAGCATGCCTACAGTATACAGTACAGTATGCCTGGACAGTAGTGTACATTCTAGAAACACTGTATTTTGTTACAGTATCAAAGGAGCCAATGGAACAATTTAAAACAAATCAACATTTTCTTTTATTGGTGGAGTAATTACAAAAACATTTATTTACAAATACTGTACAATGTAAAAACATTTTAATTGCACAGCAATTCAAAACATCAACAGGTTTACTGCTAGCTAAATCATTTATGTACAGAAAGTAAAAACATTTACAGTCAGTCAGTATGGTTTACAGTCACATGTTGTTATTAAAAAAAAATCTTTATTCATAAAATATACAAAACGCACACATCTCCTTTATTTAAGTACAGCAGGTCAAAACATGTACAGTACAGCACAACAGTATGGTCTTACCTACCTGTTTAAAAAAAATTCTTTATTCATACAGTAAAATATACAAAACGCAACATCTCCTTTATTAAAGTACAGCAAGTCAAAACATTTATGGTAGGATGGGGTGCAGAGCGGTCAGTCAGGCCTGCACAACTCCTGTCCTCGAGGGCCGTAAACAGGCCGGTTTTCAGGGTAACCTTTGAACACCAGGCCTGTTTGTTGCTCTCGGGGACTGGAATTGTGCAGGTCTTGTGTACAGTAAACACAAACATTTATTTATTAATACAAGTTAAAACACACAACATCTCCTTTATTTAAGTACAGCAGGTCAAAACATGTACCGTACAGCACAACAGTATGGTCTTACCTACCTGTTTAAAATTTTTTATTTATTCTTCATACAGTAAAATATACAAACGCAACATCTCCTTTATTTAAGTACAGCAGGTCAAAACGTGTACAGTACAGCACAACAGTATGTTCTTACCTACCTGTTTTAAAAAAAAATCTTTATTCATACAGTAAAATATACAAAACGCAAACATCTCCTTTATTAAAGTACAGCAAGTCAAAACATTTATGGTAGGATGGTGTGCAGAGCGGTCAGTCAGGCCTGCACAACTCCTGTCCTCGAGGGCCACAAAACAGGCCTGGTTTTCAGGGTAACCTTTGAAAACCGGGCCTGTTTGTTGCCCTCGGGGACTGTAACAAAACATTTACAAAAAATAAACAACAGTTGAACACTCACCAGATTGTCCTTCCATGACCGATGCCTTGCATGGCGCTAAATGCCATTAATGCAGTCTCTAACGCCTTTCATTAAAGGATCTGTAATTGAAAGCGCCGCAATTCCTCCAGAATGGTCTTTCTTAAATTGTCAGAAAGCGTCTTTTTTTCGGGATTTCCTTCATAGTTCACTTTGAAGGCCCACTAGCAGTACATCAAGTAGGACACGTGGTGCTTAAAAAGTAACAAGGCATACTTGTGGGGCTACACCAGCACTCATCACCCTATACTTCTCCCTGAGTGCCGGTGGCAGATCGCGCAGGATGATGTCGGGCACTGTATCGATGCAAGCGAATGTAGGTTGGGTTCTGGAAGCGGGTGTTCTTCTGTGAGCGGGTGTGCTTGTGGCGGCGGCGGGCGAGGATAGGTTGTCTGGGAGGAAGCTTTCCTCCTGTCTTGGTCGCCGTGTTGTCTCATGGCGTGGTCTTGACGGGGTTGTCATGTTATACTCTCTCCTCAACGGCATACATGTACACAAGTGGGCGTACGCAAATGTGAGTCTTTAACGTATAAATACAATCCATTTTGTGAATTCACTGCACATTGAATACACATCGACTAAACATCGAATATACAGTACATTCTTGTGTTTGTATTTCTTTCTACTCGCAGAAATGCCTGTTAAAAAGATTTTCAAAGGAGCTCAGCATGAGAATTAAGGAGATGTACACGAGCGGACACCGAATTGCAGATATCCAACACTGGTTAGCTGCTTCTGGCCTCGTTGTGCCATCAACCACCGTGTGCTATCATGCACACGGAAAAACCAGACAACGCACAAGGACACCAACGGTAACTACCGCGGAAATATATTTATATAACTACATAATACTGTATATCTATCATTGTTTATATTGCTGCATATTAATATAACAATATATTGTGTAGATCTACTGTATTATTCTTAATTTTATACAGAAGTTATTTCGGTATATTTATATAACAGTATATATATTTTTATATTGCTGCATATTAATAGAACAATATATGTGTACTGTAGATCTACTGTATCTAATATTTTAGTTATTTCGGTATATTTATATAACAGTATATATATTTTTTATATTGCTGCATATTAATAGAACAATATATTGTGTACTGTGGATCTACTGTATCTAATATTTTAGTTATTTTAGTATCTTTATATAACAACAGTATATGTATATTTTTTATATTGCTGCATATTAATAGAACAATATCTCATTATATACTATTTTTACACCAAATGATGTGCTGTGCTTGTGGCCTACTGTACTGTAACTTACCGGATTGTTTTTCTGTACTTTGAAGGGAGACAACTCTTCTGGTCGACAAAATAAGTGAGGAGAATGATGAGAAGAGTGCATTAAGGGTCAAATACACTCTGCAGGAAAATCACAATTTGACTGTATCTGAGACCAGCATAAAGAAGATGAGACGCAGAATTGATGGAAATATGGACGTGTGAGGTTAGTACTGGACAGTACAAGAGGTAAAAGTGTTGTTTAAGAAACTGTATTGTACCTCTAAAATTATTTCTTCCTTGTCATTACAGAGCGTATCCCATGATACGGGACGTTAACAAAATAAAAAGAGTAGTCCAGGCCCAGCATGGATCGACAGTGGAGAAACTTTCCAGGATTGCATCTTCACTGACGAGTCTACTGTGTCGCTGGAGAGATTTGCAACCTTTGCATTCCACAAAAAAGGTCGCATACCTATGAAGCCGCGTCCAAAACACCCAGTGAAGATACATGTGTGGTGTGCCATCTCTAGGCGTGGACCAGGATGCATTGTCATCTTTGAAGGTAAAATATATAAAATATAATACACTTATACACTGTGTACTGTACTATTGTGCAGTTTTTGAGCACTTTTCTTTTCTTGTTATAGGAATCATGAATAAAGCTTTCTTCCAAGACAAAATTGTGCCTGAGATTGTAGAATACATCACACGTGAGTTCCTGGATGGTCAACGTTTCTACCAGGACAACGATCCGAAGCACACCGCGTCAACAGCGCATATCCTTGAGCGCGGTATCAACTGGGTGAAGACGCAGCGGAGTAAGGGCGGTAACCGTGTCTCATTTTTTTCCAACTGTTTTTACTGTGTACTGTATCTCTTAAACTAATTGTCCTTTTTTTCCAATGACAGATCGCCAGACTTCAATCTATCGAAATGGTCCTGGCATATGCTGAAGGACCATATCCGAAAAGTCGTGAAACCCTCCAAAAAGGATGAGTTGGCGAAGGCATACTGAGTTTTTGGAACACCGTGGAACGATGCAATAAAAATATTGACCATATTGTGACTGTGTTGCCCATTGTGATCGCGCGTAACCGGGCAAGCATCAGGAAGGTAGTATGGTATACTGAATTACTGTGCTGTAGTATTGTAAGTACAGTATGATACAGGTAAGTATGGAAAGATTTTTTCTTTCCTAGTAGTCAGAGTGTACAGTAGTTCCAGTATAGACTAGTTTGACAGTACTACGGTAACAGCATACTGTAGTCCAATATGGAGTACTGTAGCTACAGTATACAGTACATAATGCCATAATACAGTATGCACCTACAGTACATTAACCGCTCAATTTATTTATTTCCAGAGAGAGCAGCACCAGCCATCTGGTTACAAAGTATTTAACAGTAGTCACAGTATACAGTAGTTCCAGAATAGACTAGTTAAACAGTACTACACAGCACACAATGCCTTAATACAGTATGCACATAACTGCACTAATTTTTTGTTTTCTTGTCTTTTCAGGAAAAAAGAATGGACTGGGAGAGAGGGGGGGTGTCGTGTACAGTCTGTGAACTGTTTGTACAGCTAAGTGTACAGTATCTAAACAGCAGTAATGATGTACACAAATCCTCTCCTCTCTCAATGAACTACTGTACTGTACACAGAATGAGGAAGAAGATAAAGATGGAAAAAATTATATTACTATATATATAATAATATATATTAATTAATATTATTATATATATATATAAGCTCAAAGCTGTGACCATGCAGCAAGCTTAAGCCTATAGGGAACCATGTTAAAAATGGTTTTTGAGGCAAAAAGTGACACTGTGTGCTCATTTGCATGTCATTTCCCAGAAACCCTTGCTGCAGTGGAAGTGCTGTATGCTGGGTGATAATGGGGAAAGGCGGGGTTGCAGACCTGCCTAAGACATGCAGATGAGCATACAGTTGTATTTGCATATTTGCTTTCCTGTGGAGGGTTTTTGTCACTTTTTTTACTCACCATAACTTAACTCAGTATTATGGTATAGCCTATCCCATAGCCTCTTTGCATACCCAGTTAAAATCAACCCCACACTGATGAGACCCATTAAGGTCAAAACAGCTGTCTGTGGGTGGTTTTCTGGGTATGCACCTTAACCCTGGCTGTGCTCAAATCTGTGACCATGCAGCACGCTTAAGCCTATAGGGAACCATGTTAAAAATGGTTTTTGAGGCAAAAAGTGACACTGTGTGCTCATTTGCATGTCATTTCCCAGAATCCCTTGCTGCAGTGGAAGTGCTGTATACTGGGTGATAATGGGGAAAGGCGGGGTTGCAGACCTGCCTAAGACATGCAGATGAGCATACAGTTGTATTTGCATATATATATGCAAATACATATATATATATATATATATAAATAAATAAATATATATATATATATATATATATATATATATATATATATATATATATATGTTCCTTACCGAGTAGATCCAGGATCCCAAGATCACGAGGCAAGAAGGAGACAGCACACTCAAAGGTACAAAAAGCAGCATGTATTCAGTAGAAAAACCGGCACATAAACCCGACAATACAGTGCTCGACAAATAATAATAACCACTCGCCACTGGCGAGTAGATTTAGGCCGCTGGCGAGCCGTGCTGCAGCTCTATTAATTCCCCTGCTCGCGCCGGTGGGGGCGCATGCGCTAGCAAAGTTAGCTGCTGGATCCAGCGCGTCCCCGTCCGGCCACGTTTCCCATCGGGGAGGATGTCCCCCGCATGCCCCCACATACTCAATTTCCCCCCCAATGCCCCTGCAGGCCCCCCGATGTTCCCCGCAGGCCCACCAATGTCACCCGCAGACCTCGATGTCGCCCGCAGGCCCCAGATACCCACATACCTCTGGTGAGTGGGACTACCGGCTCCGTTTTGTGTGTGTGTGTTCGTTCCGTTCCTTGTTGTGTGTTTGTGTGTGTGTGTGTGTTCGTTCCGTTCCTTGGTGTGTGTGTGTGTGTGTGTGTTCGTTCCGTTCCTTGTAGTGTGTGTGTGTATATGTGTGTTTGTGTTAGTGAGCTGGGGCTGCAGTTCCGCGAGAGGCTGCGGTGTGCCGGGCCTGATCAGGTACCGGGGGAAGGGGGGACGCTCACGCACACCATCCCCTGCAGAGATGGGGCCGCTATTCCGGGAGGCTGCAGTGGTCCGGGCCCGAGCAGGTACCGGGGGGGTGGGACGGGACAACGACGGGGACTCACACTACCCACTGCAGAGCTGGAACGGGAGGCCGCGGTGGACCAAACCTGGCGCCACCTGCGCCAGCGCCATGTCGGGCTGCTGGGTCCCAGATCTATTCCCCCCTGCAGCAAGCGCCTCGCTCCGCTCTTGCTGCGGCCTCCCGTTTAGGCCCCGCGGGGCGGTCGACGTGCAGGGGGAGTGAACGGAGGTAAGGGGGGGCGGTAACAGAGGTGGGGGGGTGAACGGAGGAGTGGGGGGGTGAACGGAAGTGTGGGGGGGGTGAACGGAGGTGTGGGGGGGTGAACGGAGGTGTGGGGGGGTGAACGGAGGTGGGGTGGGTACAGAGATGCAAGGGGGAGACAGGCTGGACTGGGGAGAGAGCAGAGAGAAAGACAGGCTGGAGTAGGGAGAGGACAGAGAGAGAGACTGGGGGGGCAGGAGAGAGACAGGCTGGGGGGGGGGCTAAATGCTCACAAGCAGTCAGTCGCCCACCCAGTCAGTCACCCACCCAGTCAGTCACCCACCCAGTCACCTACCCAGTCAGTCACCTGAGTCAGTCCCTAACCACCCACCCACTCAGTCAGTCACTTACCTATGTCACCTACCCACCCAGTCAGTCAAGTCAGTCACCTACCCACCCACCCAGTCAGTCACTTACCCACCCACCCAAGTCAGTCACCTACCCACCCAAGTCAGTCACCACCCACCCAGTCAGTCATAAAGTCAGTCATACCCTCCCCCCCACCCAGTCAGTCAAAAGTCAGTATTCCCACCCGTCGCCCCGTCACCCCACCCAGTCAGATACCCCGTCACCCCACCCACTCACCCAGTCAGTCATCCCACACCCCCAATCACCCCACCCAGTCAACCCATCCCCCCACAGTCACCCTCTCCATTTCTCACCCTCTCTCCATCTCTCACCCTCTCTCCGTCTCTCACCCTCTCTCCCGTCTCTCTCACCCTCTCTCCCATCTCTCTCACCCTCTCTCCCGTCTCTCTCACCCTCTCTCTCCGTCTCTCACCCTCTCTCTCCGTCTCCCACCCTCTCTCTCCGTCTCACTCACCCTCTCCCTGTCTCACCCTCTCCCTGTCTCAATCTCTCTCCGTCTCTCACCCTCTCTCTGTCTCTCACCCTCTCTCTGTCTCTCACCCTCTCTCCATCTCTCACCCTCTCTCTCACCCTCTCTCCGTCTCTCACCCTCTCTCTGTCTCTCACCCTCTCTCCCGTCTCTCTCACCCTCTCCCGTCTCTCTCACCCGTCTCTCTCACCCTCTCTCCCGTCTCTCTCACCCTCTCTCCCATCTCTCTCACCCTCTCTCACCCTCTCTCTCCGTCTCTCTCACCCTGTCTCACCCTCTCCCTGTCTCACCCTCTCCCTGTCTCAACCTCTCTCTGTCTCACCCTCTCTCTGTCTCACCCTCTCTCTGTCTCACCCTCTCTCTGTCTCACCCTCTCTCTGTCTCACCCTCTCTCTGTCTCACCCTCTCTCTGTCTCACCCTCTCTCTGTCTCACCCTCTCTCTGTCTCACCCTCTCTCTGTATCACCCTCTCTCTGTCTCACCCTCTCTCTGTCTCACCCTCTCTCTGTCTCACCCTCTCTCTGCCTCACTCTCTCTCTGCCTCACCCTCTCTCTGCCTCACAATCTGGATCTGGATATTTTAGTTACCCTGTATATCTTAACTGCCCTATACTACACCTAAATAACTTATACTGCTTTCTTCCAGATCTGACTCAAGCTTCACACAGAAGACATTGGAATCCCCCGTAACCCAGAAGACAGGTAGGGAACACCTCCCCTCCAATGTATAACATTGCGGGAATGAGGTACCTGGACATTGAGGGTTTGCGGATCGGGTAAGATCCCAGGCGGGATTGCAGCTTTAAATATTGTGAAGCGGGGGCATACAGGCACTAGTTAAGGGGTGCAGGAAACTAGTCATTCACATCTGGCTTTTTTTTCTAGATTCGACATTAATACACACACTCACACACAAGGACTAATTGTAGTATAATGTAATACAATAAATAAACTTATGTCAAAAACGAATGTTCTTACTGGGAATTTATTCAATTTATTTCATTTATAGTTTTTTTTTAATGCGGGGCTGGCGGCGGGATTAGAGGCGGGGTTGGGGCGGGACTAGAGGCGGGGTTGGGGCGGGACTAGGTGGCGAGTAGATTTTTTGGTTCGGCGAGTAGATTTTTGGGTGATTTGTCAAGCACTGTATGTATATATATATATATATATATATATATATATATATATATATATATATATATATATATATATATATATATATATATATACAGTGCTCGACAAATAATGATAACAACTCGCCCGTTGCGAGTGGATTTAGGCCGCTGGCGATCCGTGCTGCGGCTCTATTAATTCCCCTGCTCGCGCCAAAATGTTCAAATTTTTTTTTTTTAAATAAATACATAAATAAATAAAAAATTCCTCTCCCAGATTGGTCTGACGTGGGGAAGAGGACCGGCTGGCAGCTCTGGGTCAGCCTCTCTCTCCCCCCTCCCCTGCCCATGATCCCCGCTTGCTGCCAGGGGCTCTCACTTCCGTCCCCAGCGCGCGCGCGCAAGCAAAGTTGACTGCTGGATCCAGCGCGTCCCCGTCCGGCCACGTTTCCATGCAGATGTCCCCACATACTAAATTTCCCCCCAATGCCCCCAGATGTCACCCGCAGACCTCGATGTCGCCCGCAGGCCCAGATACCCACATACCTCTGGTGAGTGGGACTCCCGGCTCCGTTTCTTGTAGTGTGTGTGTGTGGTGTGTGTGGTGTGTGTGGAGTGTGTGGTGTGTGTGGTGTGTGTGTGGTGTGTGTGTGGTGTGTGTGTGGTGTGTGTGTGGTGTGTGTGGTGTGTGTGTGGTGTGTGTGTGGTGTGTGTGGGGTGTGTGTGGTGTGTGTGGTGTGTGTGGTGTGTGTGGTGTGTGTGAGAGCTGGGGCTGCTATATCACGGGAGGCTGCGGTGTGCCGGGCCCGATCAGGTACCGGGGGAAGGGGGGACGCACACTTACACCATCCCCTGCAGAGCTGCGGCGGCTATTCCGGGAGGCTGTAGTGGGCCGGGCCCGAGCAGGTACCGGGGGGGAGAGGACGCACACCACCCTCTGCCGGACCGGGAGGCTGCAGTGGGCCGGGCCCGAGCAGGTACCGGGGGGGAGAGGACGCACACCACCCTCTGCCGGACCGGGAGGCTGCAGTGGGCCGGGCCCGAGCAGGTACCGGGGGGGAGAGGATGCACACCACCCTCTGCCGGACCGGGAGGCTGCAGTGGGCCGGGGCCGGGCCCGAGCAGCTACCGGGGGGGAGGGGACGCACACCACCCTCTGCCGGACCGGGATTCTGCAGTGGGCCGGGGCCGGGCCCGAGCAGGTACCGGGGGGGAGGGGACGCACACCACCCTCTGCCGGACCGGGAGGCTGCAGTGGGCCGGGCCCGAGCAGGTACCGGGGGGGAGAGGACGCACACCACCCTCTGCCGGACCGGGAGGCTGCAGTGGGCCGGGGCCGGGCCCGAGCAGGTACCGGGTGGGAGGGGACGCACACCACCCTCTGCCGGACCGGGAGGCTGCAGTGGGCCGGGGCCGGGCCCGAGCAGGTACCGGGGGGGAGGGGACGCACACCACCCTCTGCCGGACCGGGAAGCTGCAGTGGGCCGGGCCCGAGCAGGTACCGGGGGGGAGGGGATGCACACCACCCTCTGCCGGACTGGGAGGCTGCAGTGGGCCGGGGCCGGGCCCGAGCAGGTACCGGGGGGGAGGGGACGCACACCACCCTCTGCCGGACCGGGAAGCTGCAGTGGGCCGGGCCCGAGCAGGTACCGGGGGGGAGGGGACGCACACCACCCTCTGCCGGACCGGGAGGCTGCGGTGGACCAAACCCGGTGCCACCAGCGCCATGTCGGGCTGCCGGGTCCCAGATCTATTCCCCCCTGCAGCAGGCGCCTCGCTCCGCTCTTGCTGCGGCCTCCCGTTTAGGCTGCGCAGGGCGGGCGATGCGCAGGAGAGGTGAACGGTGATGCAAGGGTGGAGTGAACGGAGGTAAGGGGGGGGGGTGAACGGAGGTAAGAGGGGGGGTGAACGGAGGTAAGGGGGGGGTGAACGGAGTTGGGGGAGGAGGGGGGGTGAATAGAGATGCAAGGGGGAGACAGGCTGGACTGGGGAGAGAGCAGAGAGAGAGACAGGCTGGAGTGGGGAGAGGACTGAGAGAGAGACTGGGGGGGGGAGAAGAGGGAGACAGGCTGGGGGGGGGGCTAAATGCTCCCAGGCAGTCAGTCGCCCACCCAGTCAGTCACCTACCTACCCAGTCAGTCACCCACCCAGTCAGTCAGTCACCTACCCACCCAGTCAGTCACCTACCAAAGTCAGTCACCTACCCACCCACCCAGTCAGTTAGTCACCTACCCACCCACCCAGTCAGTCAGTCACCTACCCACCCACCCAGTCATCCCCCCCACCCAGTCAGTCAGTCACCTACCCACCCAGTCAGTCACCTACCAAAGTCAGTCAGTCACCTACCCACCCACCCAGTCAGTCAGTCACCTAACCACCCACCCATTCAGCCACCCAGTCAGTCACCCACCCACCACCCACCCAGTCAGTCACCCACCCTCCACCCACCCAGTCAGTCACCTACCCACCACCCACCCAGTCAGTCACCTACCCACTCACCCAGTCAGTCACCCACCACCCACCCAGTCAGTCACCTACCCACCCAGTCAGTCACCTACCCACCCAGTCAGTCACCCACCCACTCAGTCACCCATCCACTCAGTCAGTAAGTCACCCCCCCACCCAGTCAGTCATAAAGTCAGTAATACCCCCCACACCCAGTCAGTCATACCCCCCCACCCAGTCAGTCATACCCCCCCACCCAGTCAGTCATACCCCCCCCCCCCACCCAGTCAGTCATACCCCCCCCCACCCAGTCAGTAAAATGTCAGTCATCCCACCGCCTGCCCAGTCGCCAAGTCACCCAGTCACCCCACCCAGTCAGACAGTCAGTAATCCCCACCCAGTCAAACACCCCGTCACCCCACCCAATCAACCAGTCAGTCACCCCACCCCCCCAATCACCCCACCGAGTCACCCCACACCCCCAATCACCCCACCCAGTCAACCCATCCCCCCACAGTCACCCTCTCTCTGTCTCTCACCCTCTCTCCGTCTCTCACCCTCTCTCCGTCTCTCACCCTCTCTCCGTCTCTCACCCTCTCTCCGTCTCTCACCCTCTCTCCGTCTCTCACCCTCTCTCCGTCTCTCACCCTCTCTCCGTCTCTCACCCTCTCTCCGTCTCTCACCCTCTCTCCGTCTCTCCGTCTCTCACCCTCTCTCACACACTCTCCGTCTCACACACACTCTCCGTCTCACACACTCTCTCCGTCTCACACACACTCTCCGTCTCACACTCTCTCCGTCTCACACTCTCCGTCTCACACTCTCTCTCACTCTCACACCCTCTCTCACCCTCTCTCTCCGTCTCTCACCCTCTCTCTCCGTCTCTCTCACCCTCTCTCTCCGTCTCTCTCACCCTCTCTCTCCTTCTCTCTCACCCTCTCTCTCACCCTCTCTCTCCGTCTCTCTCACCCTCTCTCTCCGTCTCTCTCACCCTCTCTCTCTGTCTCTCTCACCCTCTCTCTCCGTCTCTCTCACCCTCTCTCTCCGTCTCTCTCACCCTCTCTCTCCGTCTCTCTCACCCTCTCTCTCCGTCTCTCTCACCCTCTCTCTGTCTCACCCTCTCTCTGTCTCACCCTCTCTCTGTCTCACCCTCTCTCTGTCTCACCCTCTCTCTGTCTCACCCTCTCTCTGTCTCACCCTCTCTCTGTCTCACCCTCTCTCACAATCTGGATATTTTATTTACCCTGTATATCTTAACTGCCCTATACAACACCGAAATAACCTATACTGCTTTCTTCCAGATCTAACTATCGAGCTTCACACAGAAGACATCGGAATTCCCCGTAACCCAGAAGACAGGTAGGGAACACCTCCCCTCCAATGTATAACATTGCGGGAATGAGGTACCTGGACATTGAGGGTCTGCGGATCAGGTAAGATCCCAGGCGGGATTGCTGCTTTAAATATTGTAAAGCGGGGGCATCCAGGCACTAGTTAAGGGGTGCAGGAAACTAGTCCTTCACATCTGGCTTTTTTTCTAGATTCGACATTTATACACACACACACACAAGGACTAATTGTAGTATAATGTAATACAATAAATAAACTTATGTCAAAAACGAATGTTCTTACTAGGAATTTATTCAATTTATTTTATTTATGGTTTTTTTAAATGCGGGTCTGGGGGCGGGATTAGAGGCGGGGTTGGGGGTGGGACTAGGTGGCGAGTAGATTTTTTGGTTCGGCGAGTAGATTTTTGGGTGATTTGTCAAGCACTGTATATATATATATATATATATATATATATATATATATATATATATATATATATATATATTGTGACAGAAACCAGGGGATGGTAATAAATTCCGTATATAGGGCTCCCAGGATACTAGACAGTTTCTATCCTGTTTGGCCTGGGAGTGCAGCCTTATAATACATACACTCCTTCCCACAGTTTGGCAGGCGCTGGAACTGAGGGATGAGAGATCCAGACCAGAGTTTGTCTGCTGCCTGATTTCTGTCACCTGTCATGCTAATTAGGAATCAGGTATGAAAGACTGATTTCCTGTTTGCTCGGGTCTCCCCACAAGAGCCAGAAGGCTGGAAGGCTGCTGAACTACAGAGGGGAGAAGCCTCTTCCCCAAACAGGTTCAATCTTTCTGTTCATTTGTGTAAGACTGCAAAAGTACCGTGTTTTGATGTTGGAAGTGGAAAAGCCACTTCCAACCCTGAGTCAGGGATATCTAAGTTAAGTTATCGCTCAGGTGAGCAGCTTTTGTTTTTGATCTGTTTTCTGTTGTATGCACTGTGGCAGTCTCAGTGCCTGGGACTGAATAAACCAGGCATAGCCTGTTTAAAGGAACAGTACGTGACGCCTCATCATTTAACCTACCCTAAAAGACCGTGTTCTAAACAGTCCCGGACAAACGACGGAGCCCCGGAGTAAGCCGTTTGTCACATATGGTGGAGAATGCGGGAAGAGCACTAGGGGGTCTGCGGGTTGAAGAACTTTGAAAGAAAAAAAAAAAAAAAAAAGTTTTTTTCATCCTCTGCAAACAAGATGGAAGACGTGGTGGGTGCGCTGGTACGCAATGTCGCTGCCCAGAAAGACGCGAATGAAACCCAGCAACAGCTGTTAATAGCCCAGCAAGAAACTAATGCAAACCAGCAGCAGACGAATGCAGCCCAGCAACAGCTGCTAATAGCCCAGCAAGAGATTAATGCAAACCAGCAACAGGCGAATGCAAACCAGCAACAGGCGAATGCAAACCAGCAACAGACGAATGAAGCCCTGCAAAACGCGAATGCAAACCAGCAAGAGACAAACCGCTTGCTGAGAGAGGAGCAACAGCGGTTCGCTCAGGGCTTACAGCAGGAACTCGAGATCCTGAGGGGGACTATCAGTAACCTTCCACTGGCAGCGGCAGCCCCAGTTCCGAAAATGACCAGGGCAAGCCACTACCTTCAGAAGATGGGACCCTCGGATGATGTGGAAGCCTATCTTCTCACGTTTGAACGCACGGCACAGAGAGAGGGATGGCCAGAAGCTGAGTGGGCTGGTCTAATCGCACCCTTCCTAAGCGGCGAACCCCAGAAGGCTTACTTTGATCTAGAGCCAGCCGAAGCTAACGTCTATGCAAAATTGAAGTTCGAGATCCTCGCCCGCCTCGGCGTAACCACGGCTGTTCGCGCCCAAAGGTTTCACGCATGGTCCTTCACGATGGATAAAGCCACCCGAAGCCAGATGTATGACCTCATCCACCTCGCCCGGAAGTGGCTACAACCCGAGATCAACTCAGCCAGCCACATCGTGGAACGGTTGGTCATGGACCAGTTCTTGAGGAAACTTCCCTCTGCCTTACGCCGTTGGGTCAGTCGGAGTGACCCCCACAATGCGGATGAGCTTGTGGCCCTCGTAGAAAGGTACAATGCAGCAGAAGAGCACCCGCAACCCACAGTCGTGGAGCAACCCCACTACCCGAGGTTCCAGGACTCTTCCATAGACGGTAAAAGGGTACCGGGGTTAAGGGGCGCTGAAGAGCGGCGACCACCTTCACGCAGCATCAGCAACAGTGGTTCGCACACTAAAGGCAATAGCCAACATGGGGAGCCGGGAAAAGGCTCTAAGTGGGACACAGACTATGTACCTAAATGTGTAAATTGTCATGAGAGGGGCCACACAGCAAAAATCTGCCCACTAAATGATGAGCCCATGCAATGCAACAGCGTGGAACCTTATTCGCTGTTGTCCCAATGTATGGGCCCTAGCCCAGAGGACCCCTTGAATAACCATCTGTGGGCATTTGTAAAGGTTAATGGTAAGAGGGTTCGGGCACTTCTTGACTCTGGGAGCATGGTCACACTAGTGTCCGAATACCTCTTGCCCATTAAGAAGAAACAGGGAAACAGTTCACAAAGAGTGGCAATTTGTTGTATACATGGGGATAATCATGAATATTCCACTGTTGATGTTTTTTTTGAAACAGAGTTTGGTTCTTTAGATTTCAAGGTGGGTATTGTACCCAAACTGGCACATGATGTGTTAATAGGGACCGACTTTCCCCATTTTCTAAAAATGTGGTCCCCCGCTCAGAATAGCGCCCAGAGTTCAATAGCGGACCATAACGAAGTATTAGAAGAAACAAATCCTTTCCCTTTTTCAGAAATGGAGGTTGACGAGGGCCCAAATAAGAAGGGGGAAAAGGAGGAGTGCTGTAAAATTCCCTTCCCCATCACTACTTTGGTAGGGAATACCCCAAATCAAGATGTTGAGCAGACACTTACCACCCCAGAACCGGATAAGACCCTCGCTGACCTAGAGGTCAGTCCTGGGAGTTTTAAGAAGGCCCAGTGGGAGGACCCCACATTAGCGGTAGCAAGGGGAAATATACGGGACCAGAATAGTACTCCTGGCCAACCAGATAGGTCACTTGCTTACCCCTACTTCGAGGTAGAGAACGACCTAGTATATCGGGTTGATAAAAGGAAATCAGTTACAACTAAACAATTGTTGGTACCACGGACATTCCGTAACGTAGTATTACACCTCGCACATAGTCATCCATTGGGGGGACACCTAGGGGTGGAAAAGACAAAAGAAAAGGTTCTCCGAAGCTTCTATTGGCCTGGGGTTCTGGCAGAAATTACGAATTATTGTTCCTCATGCCCAGAATGTCAGATCACCGCCCCGTTCAAGGCGTACCGCAGCCCATTGGTACCCCTTCCCATAATAGAGGTACCATTTGACCGGATTGCTATGGATCTAGTAGGACCCCTAATAAAGTCTGCTAGGGGACATCAGCATATATTGGTAATATTAGATTATGCCACCCGATATCCGGAGGCAGTTCCCCTACGTAGCACCTCAGCTAAAAACATAGCAAAAGAGTTAGTAGTTCTGTTTTCCCGGGTCGGGATTCCTAAAGAGATTCTATCTGACCAGGGAACACCATTTATGTCCCAAGTAACAAAAGAGCTATGTAAACTCCTAAAAATCAAGCATCTCAGAACCTCAGTCTATCATCCACAAACAGATGGTTTAGTGGAAAGGTTCAATAAAACCTTAAAGAGCATGTTACGGCGGGCGGTTGATAAAGATGGGAAAAACTGGGATTGTTTGTTACCGTACCTGTTATTTGCCATTAGGGAAGTTCCCCAATCATCCACAGGCTTCTCCCCGTTTGAACTATTGTATGGCCGACACCCAAGGGGCTTACTGGATATAGCCAAAGAGACTTGGGAACACGAGGTTACCCCTTACAGAAGTGTAATAGAGCATGTTGCCCAGATGCAGGACCGCATTGCTGCAGTCATACCCATAGTGAGGGAACACATGGAGAAAGCTCAAGAAGCACAGAGGAATACGTATAATAAGGGTGCTAGGGTCAGAATTTTTTTTCCAGGTGATAGGGTACTAGTTCTGGTTCCCACCGTGGAGAGTAAATTCCTTGCTAAATGGCATGGGCCATATGAGGTCTTGGAAAGAGTGGGAGAAGTAAATTATAAGGTAAGACAGCCAGGTAGGAGGAAACCTGAGCAAATTTACCATATAAACCTACTCAAGCCCTGGAAAGATAGAGAAGTCTTGTTAACCCTAGTACCCCCAGGTCCGTCAGAGAATCAAGAAACTGACCCAGAGGTTAGCATAGCTGAAACCCTGTCTGTTCATCAGAAACGAGAGGTTCAGAATTTAGTGAGAAGAAACAAAGAAATCTTCTCTATACGGCCAGGTAGAACTAGCGTAATTGAACATGACCTAGTCTCTGAACCGGGGGTCCGAGTTAACCTTAAACCGTACCGAATCCCAGAGGCCAAAAGAAAGGCTATAAGTTTAGAGGTTAAAAAAATGCTAAAACTAGGTGTAATTGAGGAATCCCAAAGTGGGTGGAACAGCCCTATAGTCTTAGTCCCAAAGCCAGATGGTACAACAAGGTTTTGTAATGACTACCGGAAACTAAACGCGGTGTCAAAATTTGATACTTATCCTATGCCCAGGGTAGATGAACTTCTAGAGAGACTGGGCAAAGCACGATATCTCACAACCCTAGACCTAACAAAAGGGTACTGGCAGGTTCCCCTCACAGAAAGGGCAAAAGAAAAGACAGCCTTCTCAACCCCAGACGGCCTCTTTCAGTATAAGGTGTTGCCTTTTGGCTTACATGGAGCTCCCGCCACATTCCAAAGAATGATGGATAAAATTTTAAAACCACATGCTCGGTATGCTGCCGCCTACCTGGATGATGTGGTAATCCATAGTGAAGATTGGCAATCCCACCTTCCAAAGGTCCAAGCTGTGCTTGACGCAGTCCGGTCTGCTGGACTAACTGCTAACCCCGCTAAATGCACTATTGGTCTGGAGGAGGCCAAGTATCTGGGATATTCTATTGGTAGAGGTTTACTCAAACCCCAAACACTCAAAGTGGAGGCGATACAAAATTGGCCAAGGCCAGTTACAAAAAAACAAGTAAGGACCTTTTTGGGGTTAATTGGGTACTATAGAAGGTTTATTCCCAATTTTGCAACTAAGGCAACCCCACTAACTGACCTCACAAAAGCAAGAGGACCGCTAATGGTAAAGTGGTCCCCCGAAACCGAACAGGCCTTTAGAAGCCTGAAAGAAGCTCTCTGTGCCCAACCAGTGTTGGTCACACCTGACTTCTCCAAAGAGTTCGTAGTCCAAACCGACGCATCTGAGGTAGGGCTGGGGGCGGTACTCTCCCAGGAGTCTCAAGGTGAGGAGCACCCCATCCTTTATTTAAGTAGGAAACTAAATCCCCAGGAGAAAAATTACTCCATAGTAGAGAAAGAGTGTCTCGCAATAAAGTGGGCTGTAGAGACGCTCAAATACTACCTGTTGGGGAGAAAATTCCGGTTGGTCACAGATCATGCACCCCTTACCTGGATGTGTCAAAACAGGGAAAAGAATGCTAGAGTGACCAGGTGGTTCCTAAGCCTACAACCCTTTAAATTTTCTGTGGAACACAGGTCAGGGCACAAACATGGCAATGCTGACGGGTTGTCAAGGATGCACTCCCTAATATCCATGGTCGCTCATCCCTCGAGGTCTGAGCTGGGGGGGAGGATATGTGACAGAAACCAGGGGATGGTAATAAATTCCGTATATAGGGCTCCCAGGATACTAGACAGTTTCTATCCTGTTTGGCCTGGGAGTGCAGCCTTATAATACATACACTCCTTCCCACAGTTTGGCAAGCGCTGGAACTGAGGGATGAGAGATCCAGACCAGAGTTTGTCTGCTGCCTGATTTCTGTCACCTGTCATGCTAATTAGGAATCAGGTATGAAAGACTGATTTCCTGTTTGCTCGGGTCTCCCCACAAGAGCCAGAAGGCTGGAAGGCTGCTGAACTACAGAGGGGAGAAGCCTCTTCCCCAAACAGGTTCAATCTTTCTGTTCATTTGTGTAAGACTGCAAAAGTACCGTGTTTTGATGATGGAAGTGGAAAAGCCACTTCCAACCCTGAGTCAGGGATATCTAAGTTAAGTTATCGCTCAGGTGAGCAGCTTTTGTTTTTGATCTGTTTTCTGTTGTATGCACTGTGGCAGTCTCAGTGCCTGGGACTGAATAAACCAGGCATAGCCTGTTTAAAGGAACAGTACGTGACGCCTCATCATTTAACCTACCCTAAAAGACCGTGTTCTAAACAGTCCCGGACAAACGACGGAGCCCCGGAGTAAGCCGTTTGTCACAATATATATATTATTAATTAATATTATTATCAATGTGCATTATTCATGTTTATCCACCGGCCCTCAATTTCCATGTGACAGAAGAACTTAATAAAGACTGCATTATGTATTATTCATGATTATTTTTATATTTGTTTTTTTCGGTTCCTGATAAAATAAAATAAATATTTATTTACATTCTTGATAATCAGAATCATTGACAACAACCCCCCCCGCTAACACCCACAGTACACCAAAGAAAAAGAATAAATGACAAAACAACATGAATCAGGTAATGGTTTTTTAACTCTCAATTCTCACAATGCTGTGCAAATCAGATTTACATATCAAATTCGAGAAGGGATTTTTCCAAAGTGTTACCGTAAACAAAGCTTCCAAGGGTTGGAGGGGGGGCGGTTGGGTGAGTCATGCGCAGTAATCAGCTAGCTCCCATCTCAAAGAGGATTACACGCAGGCGCAGTGAGGTGATGCTCGGCTAGGGACGGATTAAGAACACAATGGCAAGCTTCAGAAAATGAATGACTCTGTAGAGGTGTCTGTCGATAAGAGTTTCAAATCCTTGAGTAAGCCTTGTGTGTGTGCGTGCGGGAGGGGGGTACAGGGTACAGCTGCATGAAGTTCAAAGATAATGACATACTGTAATTTGAAAAGGCAGTTCATCATAATAATATGATCCCTACACCCCCAAATACAGTACTGTACATAAAAAGCACACAAATCAACCATGTGCAGACAAACGCACAGGGTCGCAGTCAAAAGTTACAGCACAGATTTAATATCGTAATCAAGATGGTTTCTGCAGGCTTGTGGAGAAAATAAAAATAAAAAATAAGGAGAATTTTTTTTTTTGGTCACTCACTCACTCAAGCAAGCAGTGGTGGGTGAAGTTACAGGCGCATGCACAGTAATCATCTGCTGTCAAGCAGGAATGTGATTGAAACAAGAAAGACACACGTTCAAAGGAATGGTGTGGGAGAGATGTACTGCATTGTAGAGAAGATAAGAAGTTGAAATACCCTGCAGTGCAGTAAATTATCCTGTGCGTGCGTGGGGTCGAGCGAGGGGAGAGCGCTGTACTGTATATGCCGAAATGTGACACTGTTACAGCACACGCCACACGCCTATGCATTTCAACAATGTTCAAATGAGACATACAGTACAGCACTGCACATGCATGTATAAATATGCAAATTTACAATTACTGCGCGCGCACACGCAGACTGTACTGACGCACAGTAGGTTGAACTGCTAAAGTATTAGACTTCGAAGACAACAGTTCGCGAACTACCCCCTGAGTTTTTAGACAGTATTGCAGTATTGCAGACAGCGAGAATAAAATGCTAATATCACGAGCGCTAAAATAACGCATTTCATTCCGGACCAAAAAAAAAAAAAACATCTGACCGAGATTATCAGAGCGCCACGGATCCAGCCGCATTAGGATAAAGGCGGCCGCCACTGTACATTGTATGCCGGCTTGTAACCCAGAACGATTATAGGTCAAACCGCAGCCCACATCACAGAGCCTATTCAATTAAGTTGCTAACTTGTGTTAGGAAGGAGCTAGCACTCTAATTTTTGGAATGCAGATAGTTGAAGATGTAACATACACATACATGTTGTTTTAATATCACCCACTCATACAGAAATCATATTTGAAAATAAAATGTGTTTCAGGAATGTTTTAAAATGTAAAGACCGGAACCCTTTCCTGTCAGCCCGGCAATGAATCCATTAACATGTCAATATGTTGGGGATAGATGAGCTGAGGGATTTCCAACTCCGTACTTCAAAGGGCACCCTGCTGAGCTGGTGCCCCAGTGTCTAGAGAAGTCCAGAGTTGAAAGCCTCAGAGACCATAAGGTGTCAGGGCTGGCGGAATATAGCCAAGTACCAGATACCGGTGTGAAGTATGGGCTATCAGCAAATGGTAGCCAACCCCCAAACTTACTGTCGCCAGGTAAGGGGTTGGGTCCCGTTTGCTAAGCGGCATAGGTGCCAAATTAGCGCATGCTCTTAGCAGACCGGGAAGCCACCTCTGTCAGGTTTATTAGCTACTGTCAAGACTGGGATAGGTGGAAAAAGTTATTCTCATGGGGGGATTGGCTGCATAGGTTAAAGATAGGACCCTTAACCCTATACGAATGCCTGCAGCCCGGTTTTAGTCAGATTCACCTGAGATTCACCAGTGCCATCTAAGATTCAGCTTCAGCGGAGTTCCGGAGTGTGCTGGGTTAAAAACATCGTAACCAAGGATCGTGCCCCTCTTCCAGAATTCGTTTGAACTAAGGATTCCAGAACGAATGCTGTAAGGACTTAACGAAAAGTTGTCCCTCGGTGGAGATATAGGGTTTGCAGCTCGCGCCCCTAGTCAAGGACTGTCGCACGGCTCGATTTGCGCACCAACCCGCACCCGTGCAGTGGTGCCCAGAGACTTTGTTTTCAAATCATTCGTTCCGTGGACATTTTATTTTGTTTCCCCATCCCAGTAAGGGTTTATTAAGTGTAATTGTGAAGAATTGTGTGTTTGTCTGAAAAATGGAAATAAATTACAATTTATTCTACCCGCCTTGTGCTCAATCCAGAATCCCGGTATTAATGTGTTAATAGGACTTGGTCTCCCGTGACAGGGGGTCCCTGCGTTTGAATGGGACTCGCACTGTATGAATCTATTTGATAAAATCATGCTATTTTAGTAGCTCCAATAATCTCATCGGGACTCTGAAAAAGCGAGTTTATCCCAGATCCCATCTCACCACCCCAGAGGAGGCAGGATGGGATTTGAGGGAAGGGCTTAGATTTTTTTTCCTGCATCAGATTGATGGCGGGAGTCTCTGGAGCTGATGCAGATTAATAACTGCTCTGGAGACCCCTGGCTAAAATACAATGCAATTTGCAATACATTTGCAGGCCGCTTCATTACCTTAGTGGCTAACCACTAAGGCAATGAAAGGGTTAAATACTAGTGCACGTTTTTTTGTGGCTAGCAGGAGGTGGGTGAAGTTGGTATTTGGCCTGTGGTGGGTGTTTAGGCCTTGCGGGGGGTTGCGGGAGGAGTTAATCCCTTCATTAACTTAGCGGTTACAACGCCTTCCGCTAAACACCCAGCAGGCATAAACACCCACCGCCAGCCAAATACCACCTTCACCCACCCCCTGCTACCCACAATAAACATGAAAAAAAATATAAACACAATACTAGCCAATACACACATTGATTGCCAGTGTTGTTACCTATGCCCTCAATGGGAGCAACGTGTAATGGAGTGCTCACCACAAAAAAGGTGTGACCGCGAGACCGAGGTGGGGATTTGATATAATACCAACCCACAGCCGCGAGGGCACATCTGGAGTGTAGATTGGTCAAGGTAGCAGGGTCGGGGTTGAGAGGTCTGGATGGTCAGTAATACTTGCTGAGGGCGGTGTTGGAGAGTAGCGGATCATAGGAGGTACTTAGCCAAGGTCTGGATTGGAGAGAGGTGGATTGTCATGGTACTTTGCCGAGGTCAGTATTGGAGAGCTGCGGATCGTCAAGGAGCTAGCCGGGGTCAGGATGGAGAGGCACGTATGATCGTACGTAGCCAAGTTCAGGAGAACAGAAGAGTGGAGTCCAGAGGAAAAGCTAAGGTCAGGAGCAAGGATCTGAAAGCGCGACAAGACTGTGAAAGCAAGACAGCAGTGAACACATTGCTCATAGGAAGGTTTATGCTCAGCCGGCGCAACCAGTAGGTGGGACTGGAGGGCATGGCATAAACTTCTGCGCTTTATGCGCACGCCCGTAGTTCGACGGCTGATAGATGGCCAAGTTGATGTGCCGCAGGAGGTGGGGGAAGCGGAGCACCCAATCGCGGACTGAGGTAAGGAGGGGGCACGCTGAGGGTAGCGGGATTCATGGATCCTTAAACAAAGATAACCCCGATGGGAATAAATGGGCACTTTTCTAACCCCCAACAACCCCCCTCCCCTAACAAATACAGTACAGAAATCTGGATAATAGCTCATTTGCCCATTAAAAATAAAACATTATCCAGCCAGCATAAAGTGAATAAAAGTTATACTTATCACTGTCAGGATGAAGGCCATCCTCATCACCGTCCTCCGTGGGCAGCAAAAGTACAATCAAGAAACAAATTAATGGCCACTAACCCCTTAATCACCTTAACAGTTAGTAAACACTGTAATAATTGAGGGTTTTCCCCCCTCCCCTGCTACCCACCGGGAGGCCTAACCACACTCCTTGGGGTAACTACCCCACCCTCTACTATTGTATTGTATTGTATGTCTTTATTTATATAGCGCCATTAATGTACATAGCGCTTCACAGCAGTAATACATGTGGTAATCCAATAAATAACAGATAATATAAATAACAGATCATGGGAATAAGTGCTTTAGACATTAAGGAAGAGGAGTCCCTGCTCCGAGGAGCTTACAGTCTAATTGGTAGGTAGGGAGAACGTACAGAGACAGTAGGAGGGAGTTCTGGTAATTGCATCTGCAGGGGACCAAGCTTTATGTGCCATGTGTTCAGAATAGCCACAGTGCTATTCATATGCTTCTTTAAGCAAGTGTGTCTTAAGGTGGGTCTTAAATGTGGATAGAGAGGGTGCTAGTTGGGTACTGAGGGGAAGGGCATTCCAGAGGTGAGGGGCAGTCAATGAAAAAGTTTTAAGGCGGGAGAGGGCTTTAGATACAAAGGGGGTAGAAAGAAGACATCCTTGAGAAGAACGCAAGAGTCTAGATGGTGCATAACGAGAAATTAGGGCTGAGATGTAAGGAGGGGCAGAAGAGTGTAAAGCTTTAAAAGTGAGGAGAAGAATGGAGTGTGAGATGCGGGATTTGATCGGAAGCCAGGAGAGGGATTTCCTGAGGGGAGATGCTGAGACAGATCTAGGAAAGAGTAGAGTGATTCTGGCAGCAGCATTTAGGATAGATTGTAGGGGAGACAGGTGAGAGGCAGGAAGGCCGGACAGCAGGAGGTTACAGTAATCAAGACGGGAGAGAATGAGGGCCTGAGTCAGAGTTTTAGCAGTCGAACAACAGAGGAAAGGGCGTATTTTTGTTATATTGCGGAGGAAAAAGCGACAGGTTTTAGAAATGTTTTGAATGTGAGGGGCAAATGTGAGAGAGGAGTCGAGTGTGACCCCAAGGCAGCGTGCTTGGGCTACTGGGTGAATGATCGTAGTTCCAACAGTAATGTGGAAGGAGGTAGTAGGGCCAGGTTTGGGAGGAAGTATGAGGAGCTCTGTTTTAGCCATGTTGAGTTTAAGGCGGCGGAGGGCCATCCAGGATGATATAGCAGAGAGACATTCAGAAACTTTGGTTTGTACAGCAGGTGTAAGGTCGGGTGTTGAGAAATATATTTGTGTGTCGTCAGCATAGAGGTGATAATTAAACCCAAAAGATGTTATTAGGTCACCTAGAGAGAGTGTATACAGAGAAAAGAGAAGAGGTCCCAGAACAGAGCCCTGGGTTACCCCCACAGAGAGATCAATAGAGGAGGAGGTATTAGCAGAAGAGACACTGAAAGTACGATGGGAGAGGTAGGATGAGATCCAGGATAGAGCTTTGTTCCGAATGCCAAGAGTATGGAGAATGTTAAGGAGAAGAGGGTGGTCCATGGTGTCAAATGCTGCAGAGTGGTCGAGTAATATGAGCAGAGTGTAATGACCTCTGTCTTTGGCAGCATGGAGGTCGTCAGTTATTTTAGTGAGGGCTGTTTCCGTGGAGTGAGCAGTGCGGAAGCCAGATTGTAGAGGGTCTAGGAGAGAATAGGTGTTGAGAAAATGGAGCAAGCGAGCAAATACAAGACGTTCAAGGAGTTTAGAGGCAAAAGGCAGGAGGGAGACAGGCCGATAGTTAGAAAGACAGGTAGGGTCAAGCTTTCTGTTTTTGAGTAATGGTATGACTGTTGCATGTTTGAAGGAGGATGGAAAGGTTCCAGAGCAGAGGGAGGAGTTAAAAATGTGCGTGAGCGTAGGGATTATAGTAGGAGCAAGAGGTTTTAGGAGATGGGAGGGAATGGGGTCAAGAGGGCAAGTGGTAGAGGGAGAAGAGGCGATCAACAGCGACACATCCTCCTCTGAGACAGTGGAAAAAGAGTCAAGGAAGGCAGGAGGAGCGTTAGGAAGAGGTGTAGGATGGGAGGAAGAAACAGAGGGGATGTTCTGACGTATGGATACCACCTTTTCCTTAAAATAGTCAGCAAAGTCCTGAGCAGAGATGGAGGAAGGAGAGGCAGCTGAGGGTGGTTTGAGTCGAGTATCAAAGACCGAGAACAGACGGCGTGGGTTAAACTTGTGCATGTTGATTAGTGAAGAAAAGTAGGCTTGTTTAGCTTGCGAGAGGGCAGAGTTGAAACAGGATAGCATAAATTTGTAGTGAAGGAAGTCTGCGAGAGTATGAGATTTCCTCCAGAGGCGTTCAGAGGAACGAGTGGAGGAACGCAGCATGCGCGTGTGGGAATTTAACCAGGGTCTAGGGTCTAAAGGGCGAGTGCGGCAGAGAGAAAGCGGGGCATGTAGATCAAGAGAGGAGGACAAGACAGAATTGTAGTTCCTGACCAGTTTGTCAGGGATTGTAGCAGAGCTTGTACCCCACCCTCTACTATTCATTGGCACAGTGGTACATATGGGCATGATGAGCCATTATGACAGCGATTGGACAGCCTAAAAAATGCAGCACCAAAAAGACACAAAAATTAAAAAAAACAAGCACCTAAACACAAAAATTACAAAACCATGCACCTAATAAACACAGAATATGCCCCAGCAAAGTACATCAAACAATTCATTTATGCATTAATCACAAAAAGAAATGAAAATAAAAATTTTCATTTAACCCCCACCCCCACCAAAAGTACAGACGAGGACCAGGACAAAGGACAGAGGGTGGTGATCTATCATCATTTTTACTGACTGCTACTCAATTTAGCGTCCTAAAGAAGGGATTAAGCTTTGTCCCTACATTTAGTGGGAATTGTTTTGACACAACAGTTGACTATATAAATGTTATTGTGCAATTAATCTAAAAATTCTATTTGCAGAGAAACCTCCAAGGGACGTTGGAGGCAGCACAACTCCCGCTAACAACCCAGAGCAACCTCTTACTATGGGACTACCACAAGCCTTTGAAATTGGCAAATGTAGGAATAAGAGCACCAATAGTCCACCCATTCTACATCCTCACATTACAAACATTTACCACAATGGTAAACAGGGAAGTTGGATTGATTAATTGAGAGAGTAAATGCCAGGCTCACAATAACATGACAAGAGAACAACGTAAATTTTTGAAGGAATTGCAGAGTATTACTGATATAGTTATAAAACCGGCAGACAAAGGTGGGGCAGAATAAAACAGACTACCATTTAGAAATAACAAAACAACTCAGTAATAGACAACATTATAGAATCTTAGCACATGATCCGGTCTTCAATTTGCAAAGACATATTAATAAACTTGTCAATGAGGCATACTCCAAAGACATTATTAACAAACATCAAAAAGAATTCATGTTACCAAGACATCCTAAAACACCTGTTCTACAGTATATACATTACCAAAAATTCACAAATGTTTTGATAAACCTCCAGGCAGGCTAATTGTTGCCGGCACAAACTCTATCTTTCAACCATTAGCTAAATTTGTAGATAAGATACTTCAACCCTTAGTCAAAACCACACCTGCATTCCTAAAAGATACTACTGAATTTCTACAATTAATAGATCAGATCAAACCACCAGGGAATAACATCTGGCTTTGCACCTTGGATGTGCAAAGTCTGTATACAGTTATCCCACACAGAGACAGCCTGTTAGCTACTAGTAAAGCATTGCAATCTACAGTAGTACACTTCCAAAACCATTAATTGACTTTATTCTGTCACTTCTTAAGATCATTCTTACTAAGACTTATTTTATATACTGTATAATCATATTTTTTATGAACAAGTACAAGGGACAGCTATTGGGGCAAATATGGCGCCTACATATCCAAACCTCTTTATGTCAGAGTTTGAAGCAAATTTTGTGTTAAATAATCAGGAATTCTCAGGGAATATCCACACATGGAGGCATTTTATTGATGATGTGTTCATGGTGTGGAATGGGATGTTGGAAAACTGCTACAGTTTATTGAGTATCTCAATCAATGCCATGACACCATCAGATTCACTATGAGTCATAGTCAGGAACAGGTTCACTTTTTGGATGTCAGTGTGTCCCTGAGAGGTGATGAATTGGTCACAGATCTTTTTATAAAAGAAACAGACAGTATCAGCCTTCTGCAAGTGGACAGCTTCCATCCACATGGGTTAAAAATAGGTCTACCTTACAGCCAACTTGTAAGGGTTAAGAGAATTGTTAATGATCCCGTACAATTACCCATGCACATGGAGGCAATGCAGCAGAAGTTTATTAATAAGGGATATAATAGAAAAGCAGTTGAAGATGCAGCCAACAAGGCAAATATCTACCAGAGGGAGGGACCACTTGCACAAAAATCTAAACTACCCAAGGAAGGTATCCCCTTCGTTACAACCCTTAGTAGGGAATCTAAAAAGATCAAAAAAGCTGTATTAAAGAACTGGCACTTACTACAAAGTTACATTACTATTAGTCATCTTTTTAGAGATCCCCCAATGCTTGCCTTTAAAAGGCCCAGAAATATTAAAGATGTAGTAGTTAAGGCAGACTCACTAAGAACATCCAAACAAACCTTCCTGTCTTAACCACAATTGGTACATTCCCGTGTTGGAGTTGCAATCAACGCAACAGTGTGATCAGAGGTGAAAATTTTAGTCACCCACACACGGATAAACAATTCAGAGCGAATGGTTTCTACCCGTGCCTTAGCACAAATATTGTGTATTTACTTAAGTGCCCGTGTGGGATGTTGTATGTTGGAAAAATTATAAACACATTAAAAGAGTGTATATTTGAACACAAAAGTAATATCAAAAATGTAATGTCAGATACATCTGTGGCACGTCACTTTAGGCAAAAGGGACACAATTCAGCCCAGTTAAGATATCAGGTCATTGACCATGTAAAACCCCTTCAAATGGGTGGTGACAGAGAGAGAATACTCTTACAAAAGTAGGCAAAATGGACATTTATACTGGACACAGTATCTCCAGGGGCCTGAATGAGAGATTAGTACTCAATTGGTTCCTGGGTTAAGGTCAGCTTCCAATATAGACCCAATAACATGCAAGTGGTTACATCAAGGACTAGGTTTTAATCCCTATCCTTTTGGTCCATGACTGCTAGGGTCTATGCATATTTAATTATATACAAGTGGGCATACTAGAATTATTGTCCCTGGCTATATTAGTAATGCTGTGCCTTATCTATTACTTAGAATTGCGGACATTACACTATCTGCCATATTAACTACCCATACCTCTTTAAAGGGTATTTATCATAGTATACCTAACTAAAGGGCTGTTTGCCTTGATATCCAAAACTTAAAATATTGTGTCATGTTTACAAATAATGCTCACTGTTTACCCAATTTTGTTTACTAATCATTTTTTCTACAGCTTTAAGAACAATATTACTGGACCTCAAGACGAGTGAAGAGGAGTGTCACAGGGTTCTTCATTAAACTCCTGGTTCATGGACATTGAACTTCTATTAGCAGCACCTATGTGCTATGGATCCCAAGTCTTGCTCAGTACTGTATGTTGCATAGTTGCAATGCTGGGCTGTTTAAAAACGTTCTGTGTTTTTCTATTTCTTTCTATTCTTTGTTGACTTAGATGGCGCGTTGCCTAGCAACGTTGTATCAGGAACTAATCAGGCTGCAGTGGCTGCTCAGCTTTGTCTCACAGGTGTTGGGGTTTAGGTGATTTTTCCAACCCCTAGGGGTTATTATAGTTGTTTGTGGTAATCATTTGTTAGCTGTAGGTCTGAGGAAGGGACAGGATTGTCCTGAAACATTAGTGTTTTGTTATTGCTCTGATGTACTAAATACAGCAGAAGTTTTTGAACTCCATTTAAAGTCTCCTGTGTGTTACCTCTATCTCCAATTTCTACTTAATTTAACCACATCAGGGTCCTTTATTCCAATATATAAATCCACCTCAGTTGTAATTTCAACAGTTTTTCTTACCTATGTTACTAATACTATTAGTTATTCTATCAATACTGTATATTGAAAAATCTTGCTCAATACTGCCCCCGTGGAATTTTTTTTAACTGTCTTGTTATTGTTGAGAACATATTCCCATGAATAATATCAGTAGCATATTCCATCATACTAACTTTACATTTACATATTATTTTACCTACATAGTATTTTTTACAAGAACTAGCTACTAAATAAACCACATTTTGCACACTACAAATAAGAAAGTGTTCAATTTTATATTTTGAATCATGTTGACCACCAAACATGTTTAAAGGAAAGAATTTGAAGGGCACACATTAAAAAAAAAAAAAAAAAAAAAAAAGCTTTATATGACACTTTAAATGATTATATACTTAGCAATGCATTGGTATACACTCACAATAGCAATGCAATGGAATGTACTCACAAATAAATAATAAAAAAATGCTAAAACTGAATGAATGAAAAAAATAATAAATGGTACAGTATAATTGCCTGAAAAGAGTCTCAGTGTTTTCACTTCTCTTGCATAAGCTGTGGGCTAGATCTCCAAAAAGTGAGGGCAACGCGTTCCCTAGGTGCCTGCTGGGTTGTTCAATCTAATTAGTACTTCGGCAGGTGTCCGTTTGAGGTTCCACAAACCTCCGCTTTCTGGCAGTGGCTGCAGCTCCTCTCCACAGGTGCATTCAGCTCCTGAACAGTATCCTGTGCAGTGTTTGCTCCCTCAGCTCCTTCCCGGTCTGACGTCACTGACCGGAAGTGACACAACCTCCTTGATGATTCAACCGGTGTGTACAGCTCCCAATGTCTCTTCACTTGGTGCAGACAGAGAGTGGATTAAAAAGACTTGCCGCAATCTATGCCTGCTACAGCTACCTCCTACGTTTATCCACTTAGGCTGCGGCCAGGCAGGGAACGGGCGCACTGGCGCTCGTGCGCTGCGCCCTGCTCGGCTAGTCGATTCGTGGCCGGCTAGGTGCACGCTCGCTTGAGGGTGCGGCCATGACGTCACGGAGCTGGTTCGCCCTCATTGGGCGAACCACTCACGTGACACACTTGCTCACGCTGGCCACACACATTGCCGCAATGTGTTTCATCGCGGCCAGCATGAGCGTGCCCGCTCACTGCCACCCTGGCCGAGGCCTTAGTGTGGTTTCATCAGGGATGGGTCTGCATCCCATCATGCCCCCATTATTTTTAGTTTGATCATTGATTGATTCATTAATGTCACCTGTTCCAAATCATCAATTATGGCTATCAAATTAGTGTCTGGGCTATGGGATAATATGGCTATCAGTGGTTAGAACTGGTTGTCAACAAATACTTATACAGGTATGTTTTTATTGTTTTTAATAACAAATTCATATTTGATGACTCTATTAGATAAAAGAATTGAGTTAATGAACACTTATTATATCATATGGATCACCATTATTTCTGAAACATCTTTATATATCTCATACATCTCATACATTTTGCACCCACATTTTTAAATGTTTTCTGGAAATCAATTGATTTATAAAGAGCAATATGTGCAAATGTATTAGATAAAGTGAATTAAATAAATACAATGCTATACAGTACATTATTACTAAATTATGCTAAAATATATTATAAACTAGTCTTAAAATTCTCCATACATAAACCTTGAATTATACACGAATAAGTATGATAACACCCATTATTAGCATTAAAATACTGGAGATAAAATCAATAAAAGTCTATTAAAGAATGTAATAAAATGGGAATAAAAAATTAAAACCTCTAGTAAAAAATGTATGTTTAAAATTTATTAAAATTCTATATCATTGAAATGCTAAAAAGGGAATACACACAAAGCACACCAGGGATTACTATAAAACCAATAGTAAACTGAAAGTATCACCTTTAAATAAAGCCTTAGATTAAAACTAAATAAGGATAAATGAAATATTTTTATTCATAATAAAAGGTCTAAGTGACCACATACAGTACATAACAAAAACTCACAAGACAAGCGGTTCAAATTCCGCTATAGTGCTGAGTGTGCACACACCATACGATTACAAATAACACATATATATAAAACATATATAAAACCCACTGTTCACAAAGCACCCAATATTCAGTGAAGCTCCAAATAAAATACCAGAGCTGGGCTAGGGGCTGAATGGAGGAGAAGGGCACTCACCACGGAAGCGCGAGCTGGAGCCGCTCGCAGACGCCAAACTGTCTGGACCGCACCAGCCACAGAGATAGCAACGCAACCCGAACTTCCTGGTTATCTGCCTCAGCCAATCAGCAAGTGCGTAGAGTGACCTCCTGTGACCTCTACGTGTTTCGCGACAATGTGCTTCGTCAGGAGTAACGTCAGAGGTAACCAACGTGCATAAATAGAATAAGACAACCAATCAAATGGTCAGCACCTCCCTACTTCATGAATGACAGTCTACTCATTAGCTATCTAGCACATGGTATTAATTTAAATGGCAATACTATACTTTAACAGTGTAAATAGTGTACAATATTAAAATTCATATACAAATATATAACAAGAGTTACAAAATACATCAAACATATTTCTCATACATAAAACCTTATAGTTTAAAAGTCATATATGTTAATAAATATAATATACACATTTGATAATGAAACTAGATAAAAAGAATACAAAAAAGTAAAAATGGCTCTATCTTAAAATGGTGTAAGTTCTATCAATTCATTAAAGCCTTTAGGATACTTAGAGTCAAACATGTAAATCCAGTATTGCTCCTTTAACAGAGCAAGATCCCTATTGCCCTATCTTTGATTCCGTGGAATACTATCAATCCCCATAAAACTAATAGAACTAGGATCGAAATTATGAACTTCCTTAAAGTGTTTCAACAGTGGAGTCAATGGTAGTCCCTTTGCCACTATTTTGGGAATAACCTTAACATTCCTAAGGTGCTCCATCATTCTTAGTTTAAATGCCTGTTTCCTTTTTCCTATGTATTGTAGGTTACACTGGCACTGTAACACATATACTACATGCATAGTTAGGCAATTGATAAAGTTATTCACTTTATACATCTTCTTTGTAGCCAATGCTGTTATCTTTTTATCTACTTTTACAGGCCTTACATTTCCCGCATTTAAAATTGCCCACAATTCCCAATCGGGACCTAATGTCACTATGCACTTTATTTAATGGAGGGATTTGACTCGGGGCTAGCAGGCCCTTTAAATTTGTCCCCGTCTAAAAATAATATCTGGTTTAGATTTTAACATGGGACCTAATATGGGGTCCAACTTTAGAACCCCCCAGTGTTTAGACAAAACACGTTTAATTGAGCTGTGAGCCCCATTGAATTGTGTTATAAATGCCGGTGTATTTTTAGTTCCTACTGCCTTAGCACCTGTCCCATGTACAGTAATGCGATAGATTTTTTGCCAGAATTCATCCTATACTTTAACAGGGACTGGCGTTTAACTCTTTTAACTTTATCCAAAGGTGCCTTGATTAGACCCCCATCATATTCCTTCCCAATGAATCTCTGTTTGAGGATACAGGCTTGTTCATCAAAGTCTTAATCTTTATTATTATTCCTTTTCAGCCGTAAAAATTGATTAAATGGAATACAGGCAGTCCTCGGTTATCCGACGCAATGCGTTACTCAAAATGGCGTCGGATAGCGAAGTGTCGTAAAGCGAAACCCGTTTTCCCATAGGAACACTGTTTAAATTAAACGTTCCGTTCCTGAAGGCATTTTTAATGCTAAAATACACAGAAAATGTTACTCAAGCAATAAGATATGCAGCACACACATAGATTATGATGGAAACATTATATTTATTGATTCCAGAACAGTAAAATAAAACTATAAAAATAAAACTATGCTGTATTCTGTACAGAAATGTACATGAGCAACAAAAAAAACACATCAGTTATTGGAGGAAGATGATTGGGGGGGGGGGTCTTCAACAGACAACGGACTTTTTGGAGGTGATGTAGGTGGAGTTGAAGGTTTCGGCCTCTTGAAGAACCTCTTCATTGAAGTCTGGACAGATCCTTTCCTTTTCTGCGTGTAGATCTCTCTACAGCAGCTGATTTGGATAGACACCCCACGACTGACTGTTGAACTCCGTTCAATGTTAGGGTTATTGTCCTCAAATATGGCCAGTGCACTATCAATGTGCTTGAATGCCGCAGCCAACATTTTGCTTGACAATGATTTACGTGGCTGTGGCTGTGCCACATCAGCAGATTGGTGGGCCTCCTCTTCAGCAATTTTTTGCTCTTCTAATTGCATGAGGTCTTCATTGCTCAACTCGTTAGAATGTGAGGCGAGCAACTCCTCAATATCCTCGGTTTCCACCTCCAAGTTGAGATCTCTGGCCATTTGCACAACAGTTTCTGTAACTTCTGCAACAGTCTCTGTAAGGCCTTGGACATCAGACACAAAATCCGGGCACAAATTACACCAAACTCCATTTAGATTGGATTGTTTCACCTCATTCCATGCCTCTCCTATGTTTCTCACTGCATGGAGAATGTTGTAACCCTTCCAAAATTCTTTTAAGGTTGGACCACCTTCCACATCGGTTGCTCTGATGGCCTGGGCAAATGTTCGCCTAAGATAGTAGGCCTTGAAGGAAGCGATAACCTCCTGGTCCATCGGCTGTATCAGTGAGGTGGTGTTGGGGGGCATGAACACCACCATGACGTTTGGATGATGGTCATCCAGGTACATGGGATGGCGAGGAGCATTGTCCAGGAGCAGCAATGCTTTGAAATCGAGGTTCTGGTTCATGCAATATAATTGCACAGCTGGAATAAATTGATGCTGGAACCAGTCCTCAAAAAGGCTCCCTGTTACCCATGCCTTACGGTTGGACTTCCAAATCACTGGAAGTGTGCTCTTTGCATAACCCTTTAATGCCCTAAAGTTTTCTGCATGATAAACAAGCAAAGGTTTTAGCTTGAAATCACCTGCAGCATTTGATCCAAGCAGAAGAGTCAGCCTGTCATTTGCAACTTTAAACCCGGGCATAGATTTTTCCTCTTTTGCAATGTAGCTTCTACTGGGCATTTTGTTCCAGTAGAGCCCAGTCTCATCAACATTGAACACTTGACGTGCGCAATAGCCACCGTCCTCTATAATTTTGGCCAATGTAACAGGGAAGGTTTTAGCTGACTCCTCATCCGCTCTAGCAGCTTCCCCGGTCACTTTAATGTTATGCAAGTTTGCCCTCTCTTTAAACCGCGTAAACCAGCCCTTACTTGCAGTGAACGTTTCCTCAGTGGTCCCTTCTCCATGCTGTTGCTTAATGTCCTCATACAGACTCAAAGCCTTGGCCTGAATTAAGGCTAAACTAATGGGCACATGACGCTGGGATTGATCTTCCAGCCATATGATGAGGAGTTTTTCTACCTCAGCAATATGCCCAGCATGTTGCCTTATTGTTGTACCTTGCATAGGTGCTGAGCCCTTGATCTGTTCCAGGATTCTTGCCTTGTCTTTGATTAGTGTCACAATAGTTGTGCGAGGTATATCCAAGGCACGTCCAATTTCTGTGTTCGTCTCTCCTTTCTCAGAGTGCTTTATTATGTTTTGCTTGGTCTCCAAAGTTACAGATTTTCTATTCCTTTTTGGAGTAACAGCACTTTGCTTTTTGATTTGATCAGCCATGGTTTAAGGCCTAAAATACACCACCAAACCTTCACACAGACTGTTCAGAATGATTTCCCTAGCCTGCAGTCGTCTGGTTGTTCATTTGTAGCAATTTCTTAAAGCGTCGTAAGAGCGTCGGATAAGCCGTTCGGGCGTCGTAAAACGGGCCATAGGGATGCATTGACAAGCGTCGGATAAGCCATTCGTCGTAAAACGAAACGTCGTAAAACAAGGACCGCCTGTATTGTTAATCCATCTGCTATCATAACAACTACTAGGATGCAGATATGAATGAACATTTGTGGCTTTAAAGTGGGTCTTGGTCTGTATAGAGTCATTTTCGATAAAATCCCTTTTTGTCTTTTGGGGTCTCCTGTTGGGAGCCTCCATTTTTAGGAGCGTCTTTGGGGAGGGGCTCTCACACACTCAGCAGCAAGGGGTGACTGACATCGAAAGAAGATTTCTGACAGCCTGAGCGCGGAAAGCTTATTATTATATATGCTCATTGAAATGCTAGTAGATCAAGGTCTTCATTCTTTTCTTCTTGGAATAGGGTCTGCAATTTAAAAATCCAATAGGTCTCTTGTCTCCTTAATTTGCCCATTCTATCTCCTCTCATTGAGCTTGTTTTGATATGCTAAATTCCTGTGATTTGCAAGCTCGAGGGATCTTTATTGTGTTTATAAAGGAAATGTCTTGAGACTCCGTGTCCATGAAAGCCCGTAATAATATTTCTCTTGTGTTCTCGAAATCTTTCTTTGAGAGGTCTTTTTGTTCGCCCAATATATTGTATTCCACAACTACATGTTAGTAAATAAACTACAAATGAGGTATTACAATTAATATACTCTTTTATTTTAAAACTTTCGTTCGTGGTATTTGATCTAAAATCTTTAGCTTAATTCCTAACATGTGGGCAGGTGAGACATCTAGCATGCCCACATTTGTAACAGCCTGGTGGTGCACCTAAAAGCCAATTCCCCTCAATTTTTGGGTTCTACGCAAAATCTAGGGCACACTTTGCACTGCTTAAAACCACCCCTTCGTGTCATTATTTGAACATTTCATCATTCCTATATATACTGTATATATGTTACGGTCGTTGGTCAACATACAGTTCCATTAAAATTACCAAGAGGAAGATTTCAACAAACGCTTGAATTATTTATATATTACCCAGTTTCTAATTGATCAGCACTCCATGTTATTACACATTTATATATTAACATTGATTTTCTGTCCGGGTACATAGTCCATTAACTCTCTGGTAGATACTTTGTAGCTCTGATGATGAACTGGTTGTTCTATCCTATAAAAGGTTAACTGGGATCTTGTACATTTCTGGACTTTTAATGTTTTTTTAAAACACAGTGAACTTTTATCAGCAGATCGCAATATATTTTAAAATTCTAAATATTATGTTTATTTTAGACTACAATCATCTTTTATTTGAAGGGATGTTAGCTGCAGAGATCTGGTATTGCCATGGGTACAAGTTGTGCCCCTAATTTCAGTATGCTACTGTAAGTTGTTTATGAATAAGTCAGAACAACATCCCTTTCGGGGTTAACCTGGTACACTGGCATAAATTCATAATTATTTGGGTGGGCAATCATATTTTATTCAAGTTTAATATTTAAATTCTAATAACAGAACATTGTTTTTATGGGAAAATATAGTTCTGAGAAAAGGTAATATTCAAGAATATAATTGTATTTGGATCTTGATGTATGCATCAAAATAAAACATATTTTACTGTATAAAAAAATGACAGTAACAATTTTTTATTGTCCACAACAACCACCACACCAAGTGGATATCTAACATACCGATTGGTCAATTTTGACTGGTCCAACATAAAATATTTTATACAACAGTCAACCAATTACACACTCTGCTTGGCTGAAATACCTTGTGACACCGGCCATCTTGGATTTAGTGACATCATCTTAAAGGCAAATGAAGCAGAGCCATTCTGATTGGCTGGCATCATTCCCTTTAAGTGACATCATGTAAAAAAAAAAAAATTAAAGTCGGAACATGGCTATTCCAATCAGGCCAATCAGGGGGCTGTTAACCATTTGGAGGCTAAATGTGATGTCACAAGCCCTATTTAAGGCCGTGAAGCCTCATTTGAGCCCAAGAAGACGACGAGACAACATCGGTTGGGATCTAAAATGGGGCTTTTTGGATTACAGCAAGAAGATAGAAGATTAAGAAGATCAAGAAATGGTTACAGATGAAGATAGAAGAAGGTGATTAAAGAAAGAAAAAAGAAGATTTGGGTACCTGATCCGGATCTTCATGTCGGATGGCATCGGATGCTGTTGGAGGGCTTCAAGGTAGAGAGCTTCCTGTTATGCCGGGAGTCGGACGGCCACCGCTTCTACTGGTAAGTAATATATTGAATGTTTGTAAATGTCTCTTTTTACAGGTTTATTCATTGGATGTGTTTTTTGATTTTTTGGGGGGGAGCACATTGACTGATAATATATTAATCTGTACCACTTTAGGGTACAGATTAATTCATTATGATGACAATATTTGGGGGGCATTTCTCGCTTGGTATTGCTGTTGCTTTTTTTCATTTCAGTTTATTATGTGGATGTGATTGTTTGTTTTTTCATGCTTAATGCTAATAAAAGGTTTGCGATTGGTGTTCATTTGTAGTTAATGTTGTATTATGTTAGCTAATGCGTTTTATGGTTATTTCAGGTATTGTTAGAATTTCTATCTTTCTATTTTACTTTCTATTTTACTTTTTTTCTATTTTAAATTCATTAATGTTGTAGTAATTAATTGTTTTGATTGGTTAGTGTTACTATTCATTTTGAGTTGGTTTAGGAATTAATTGGTTTGATTGGTTAATGGTTTAATTAATTCATTGTTGATGTTATTGCTTGTATTGATTGGATTAGCTGGCTACTGTTTTTATTTAGTGAAATGTGTTTTTTTGGAGAGTAGTTATGTTTTATTATTGTGTGTCTTGTGAATTAATGTATTGTAATTAGGGTGCCCATTGAGTGCTATAGTGGCTTATCATGCCCATATTCTTATTATATGGGTATGATGTACCACTATACTACTCAATGGGTACAGGGTGGGTATAGTCAGTCCGGGGTGGGTGCTTAGGCTTCACGGATGGGTGAAGGGGGTATTAGCCTTAAGGATGGGTGTCTAGACCTTGCGGGTGGGTAGCGGTTGGGTTAACCCCTTTATTACCTTAGCGGTATTAACCGCTAAGGTAATGAAGGGGTTAAGTCCCCCACAACCCACCCACAAGGCCTAAACAGCCACTAAGGGCCAAATTCCCCCTTCACCCATCCTCGCTAGCCACAGTAAGCCTGGCATGGGTGTTTAACCCCTTCATTGCCTTAGCGGTTAGCCGCTAAGGTAATGAAGTTGCTGTAAATGCATTTTTCCTGCATCGGATGCATGCCGGGGGGCTCGGGAGCTGCTATTAATGGCTATCAGCTCCGGAGATCCCGGCATCAATCTGAGGCAGGAAAAGGGGCTGATTTTTTCTAAGTCCCGACACATCGGAGCTCATCGAGGCATCTCCCAACCAATTTACCTAAATTTTGAGGTGAATTGGATTTGGGGAGAAGAACGCCTTTTAGGGCTGCGATAGGCCGCTACAGCCGACTCACGGGTATCTGAATCGCGCAAGTTTATGATCCTTCCGAAAAAGGTCGATAAGCGGCTGATCGCCGCTCAATTGGCGATTTTCTTTGGATCATAAAATTTTGCGTCGATACAGGCCATTATCGAGCACTTATCAAGGCTTTCTGAATACGAGTAGCCATTTTGGTCGATAAGTGCTCGATAAGTGCCTTATCAAGGCTTTCTGAATGAGGCCCTTCGAGTTTTTGCACCAATATCGGGTTTTTTGGTCTTTTTGTGATTTTGCGCATTTGCCGTGAATATGTAATCTAAAAATATGCAGCGTTTCTATTAACACGTTTCTACAGTAAAATATCCAGTGAATGATTTCTGACACGTCCTCCAGAACCGTGCTAAGAAAAACCTTGTTTCTTTATATTTGTGTTATACAAATCATTTATTTAGTGATACATTTCTCTCTTATCTTTGCTTTTTTTTTTAGCGTTATAATGTTCTTTGTTTATTTGTTTTATTGATAATTTGCAATAATAAAAATATAAACAATGCTTCAGTGTGAAATATAAGTTAACATGGAATAATTCAGATTAAACCTGACTAGCCAGAAAATACATTAAACTGGCCAGACACACCCTGATCAATACAACCTGAGGTTTATAAAAACGATCTTATGTTTAAATAAAGAAATAAATAGTAAAAAAAAAGTAAATAAGTGTTCAAAAACAAGGCATGTTAATTTGACAGTACAAAAACTGATTAATTCAAGTCTAATGTAACAAAGAAATCTGAAGATAAAACAACGTATAAACTGAACAGTAAAACAAGGTTTACGGTCTATTTGTTGGATTGACCGTACGGCTTACAATATGTTCATCGCACAAAAAGGCACCTTCCTATGATAATATTGGAAGACATGAGAAATATTGAGGTAGGCTTAGAGAATCACATCACACAGACATTTTAAAACATTTCACGGTCAAAGCCCAATAGGACTGACATAAATCTATCAATTTTTTGGCATCTGATTGGAAAAGTGGGGGCAGTCTCAATGCTCTTTACAGAACTGAAATGTATTGTGCTGTATATAAAAGCTGAAAAATCCATCACTCCAAATTGACTCAATATAACCCATAATTTAGCCTGTTTTCTAAAATAAATGTATATACTATAAAGATTAAAAATCTTTTAAATATTATTTATATATTTAGGTATATATATACGGGGTCTGTATTGGGCCCAGTGCAATTTAATGTCTTCATTAGTGCCATTACACATGGTTTGGAGGGGAAAGTATGCCTTTTTGCAAATAACACAAAGATCTGCAACAGGGTTGCCACTCCAGGGTGGGGGGGGGAGGGGAGGAGGGTTGGGGTAGAAAAATGACTAATCGTTTAGGTAGATTTGAGGAATGGTCTCAACTACAGTTTAATGCCAAAAAGGAAAAGAATAATGCACTTGGGTCACAAAAATCCAAAGGCAGAATTAGGGACACTATAATGTCAACTACTATAGAGGAAAAAGGCCTGGGACTCATTATTTCAGCATACTTAAAAATAGGTGAGCAATGTAAGAAAGCTTGGCGGAAATCCAGCAGGATGTAAAGTGGTACAGTGAGAGGTTCCGTAGGTAGAGTATTGGCATCAGAAAAAGAGGGGTGGGGATGCCAGGTTATAGATGGTGGTTGAGAACTCATCTAGAGTACTGAGTTCAATTCTGGAGACCATATCTCTGGAAGAATGTAAATACTTGTGCACAACAGGGCTCCTATGATGGTGCATAATCTATAGCAAAAGACTCATCAGGAAAAACTTCAGGACCTTAAAGGTACAGTTTAAAGGATAGAAGGGAGAGGGAGGATATAGTGGAAAGCTTCAAATATATATAGGGATTCAACACAATACAGGAGTGAAGCATATTCCAAAGAAGGAGTAATGCTAGAATAAGAGGTAATTCTCTGAAGCTGGAGGGCGGCAGGCTACAGTGGAATGTGAGGAAGCACTTCTTCACAGGAAGAGTGATAGATTCATGAACTTACCTTATAACAAACATGGTAGGAGCTAACATAGCAAGCAAATTTAAACATGCTTGGGGTAGACATAAGGCTACTGGATTCGTTAACACTCATCCTCCATTTTGAAGTGAAACTTCTTTGCTGGCAGTGGCAAACAAAAAAAATTCATAGGGAAAATAAGGCTTCAGGGGGACGAAAATTCTGACGGAAGTAACTGACATGTGCAGCACGCGTCAGCCACTTGTGAGCTGCATTCGCAGCAGCCGCCCACTCGGCGCGCATGTGCAGCAGCTGCTGAAGAAGCTGCCGGCTCGGTGCGCATGTGCTGAAGTCGCAGACTCAGCGCACATGCGCAGAAGCCGTCAGCTCACCACACATGTGCAGAATGCTTCGGTGCAGCATGCATGCTCAGCAACCAGGTTGGCGGGCATGTGCAGAAGCCAATGTCTCATGTGCACCAGCCCCCAGCGCCATTAACAGGAGCATCAGCAACCAACTGCACTTTTAAACAACGGAGACCACACACACAGTGACACACAAACACACACAGACATATTCAGAGACACACACAAACAGAGACACACAGTCACACACATAGTGACACACAATGACACAAACAATGTAACACACACAGACAAACACACAGACACATACAGAGACACACTCACACAGAAAACCAAACAGACATACACACACAGAGAAACCCACACAGACACACAGACACACAGGCACACATACACACACATATAGAGACCCACAGTGAACACACGCTAACACACACACAGTGACACACACAAACACACACAAGGAATTCACAGTTAGTATAAAAATTGTGGCTCAACGAACATGCACATCAACCGCCAGCACCACACGCATGCGCTGGAGCAGCAGCAACCCTGCAACAATTTAGTAAACGGAGACACCACACACACACACACACAGAGACACACACACACAGCGAGACAAACACACATACAGAAACAAACACACACATACACACACACAGTGACACACACAAGGAATTCAGTTAGTATAAATATAGAAGTGTTGTTCAGTAAGCATTCGCAGCAGCCACCAGCGCCACACGCATGCTCTTCAGCAGTAACAACCCCACAACCCCACCACAATTTGGAAAACAGAAACACCACACACAGAGACACACACACAGAGAGACACACACACACACAGACACCCACACACAGAGACACCCACACACAGAGACACACACACACACAGAGACACATACACACAGACACACACACACACACGGAGACACACACAGTTACTATAGATATAGAAGTGTAAATGACTAAAACAGGGGAGGGGGGGTGCTGAGCACATGCATTATAAGTAAAACTATTTTGCATTTTGTCACTGAAATTGTGTTTGACATACTGTAGTGCCGACGAGTATTCTAAAACAAATCTGGGGCAATCACCAACAAGACCCAGGTACATGCTGGGTACATGCTGAGTACATGCTGCAACATTTCAGTGAAATTTCTGCAGACAGATTAATGGCCCATCGGATTAACAGCGGGGGTCCCTGGCAGTCCCATTCAAACTGAATGGGACTGCCAGGGACCCCTCCTGTGTTAATCGATGGGCCATTAGTCTCTGCAGAAATGTCACTGAAATGTTGCAGCATGTACCCAGCATGTACCCAGCATGTACCTGGATCTTGTTGGTTATATCCCCAGATTTTCCAAGGCAGGTTTAAGGCAAGTTTTAGAATACTCATTGGCGCACCTGTAGTTACATAGTAGATGAGGTTGAAAAAAGTCATACGTCCATCAAGTTCAACCTATGCTAAATTTAGACAACAGATACTTTATCCTATATCTAATCTTACTTATTGATCCAGGGGAAGGCAAACAAAAAAAACCCATTAAGGGGGAAAACAAATTCCTTCCTGACTCCGAGAATTGGTAATCAGATTACTCCCTGGATCAACATTCTTCCCATGTTTACTTATTTGGTATATCCCTGTACACCTTTCCGTTCTAAAAATGTGTCCAACTTTTTTTTGAACAAATTTATTGTATCTGCCATCACAGTCTCCATGGGTAATGAATTCCACATTTTAATTGCCCTTACTATAAAGAACCCTTTCCTTTGTTGCTGGTGAAATCTCCTTTCCTCCAACCAAAAGGGATGCCCGAGTCATTTGTACTGCCCTTGGGATGAATAGTTCGTTTGAAAGCTCCTTGTACTGTCCCCGAATATATTTGTATATACTGTAGTTATCATATCCCCTCTTAGACGCCTCTTTTCTAATATAAATACATCTAATTTAGCTAGCCTCTCCTCATAAGATAGATTGGCCATCGCCATTATTAATTTGGTGGCTCTTCTCTGCACTCTCTCTAGTTCCAGAATGTCTTTTCTAAGGAGTGGCGCCCAAAATTGTTCCCCATACTCAAGGTGTGGTCTTACTAATGCTTCGTAAAGGGGCATAATTATGTTTACTTCCTTTCCATCAATTGCCCGTTTAATGCAAGATAAGATCTTGTTTGCCTTTGCAGCTACTGCATGACTTTGGGCACTATTGCAAAGCATTCTGTCTACAAGCACTCCTAAATCCTTCTCCATCAAGGTTTCCCCCAATTTATCCCCATTTAATGTGTATGTCGCAGTTTATTCTTGCATCCTAAATGCATAAAATTACATTTATCTGTATTAAACCTCATCTGCCATTTACCTGCCCACATTTCTCTTTTTTCAAGGCATTCTGGAGAGAAATTACATCCTGCTCTGATTCTACTACCTTACACAATTTAGTATCATCAGCAAAGATGGAGACTTTGCTCTTTATGCCAACCTCAAGGTCATTAATAAACAAGTTAAAAAGCAGGGATCCCAGTACCGATCCCTGAGGTACTCCACTCATGACTTTAGCCCAACCTGAAAAAGTTCCATTTATGACAACCCTCTGTTGTCTGTCCTTTAACCAGTTTTCTATCCAGGTGCATACATTATTACTGAGTCCAATTTGCTTTATTTTGTACAGCAACCTCTTGTGTGGAACCGTATCAAAAACTTTTGAAAAATCTAAGTAGACCACATCAACTGCATTACCCTGGTCTAAGTTCCTACTTACCGCCTCAAAAAAACAAATAAGGTTAGTTTGGCATGACCTATCCTTCATAAATCCATGTTGACTATTATTAATGATTTTGTTTTCCTTTCGGTATTCCTGAATACTATCCCGTATTAAATATTCAAGTAGTTTACCCACTATTGAAGTCAGGCTTACATGTCTGTAATTCCACGGTTGTGATCTAGCTCCCTTTTTAAATATAGGCACCACATCTGCTTTACACCAATCTTGTGGTACTGAGCCTGTGGAAATGGAGTCCTTGAATATTAAATATAATGGTTTTGATGTGTAATTGAAAACATCAACATCACAAATACAATTTCTGTGACAAAAGACAAAAGTTTAACTTTAACTGCGTGTGCTCGGCACTCCACCCCACTTTTTTTTATATTGATTTAACCACACTTCGACAGTATTTAGACATTTCTAATCTTGAATTATTCTTGTTTTTATTTATCATTTTGTACAACACATTGCCTATCGTGACTTGCACTTAAGTATGCTACACATGCAATATATTTTCATACTTATTTTTCCATATATCTAATGTGAAGATTCAATTGCACTAATTAATGAGATTATACACTGTAAATTGAAACTAAAGGAGAAGGTGGGGTAATATGCCTCTGAGGCAGTCTAAAAACAAAATGCATTAGGGCAAGCGAGGAAACGTACAGTACTTAACCCCTTTTCATGCATGTAAGAGCCCTTGCTCCACACAATTGTCCAGCAAGTCCATAAAGAAGTAAAGGACTTTTAATGTGGAACCACCATTCAGGAAGCTACAGATTTGTGCATGAACAGCAGACCAGAGGTACCCGGATGGTATATTGGCAGTAAGCCAGAAGTTAGTGACGGTAGGAAGAATGGAGTCCATTGGTTCTCACATGGGGACTAAAACCTGCCCGCTGTTTCAAATATGTTATATATTTTGAGTGCATCTCTCTTCTGCATCTGTGCTACAATTACATATTACACTACAGTCTATTTGCTTTATCTTTGTTGTTTTTTTCTCTATCCATTTACCGCTGTCATTAGCCATGTAAGCGCTTTCCTACATACTCTGTATTTGAACTATACCTGTAAAGACTGAGAAAAAATAATTATTAAGATGGTCTGCTACACTTTTATCTCCCTCTACATGACCATTCCGTTTTGTGTTTAATATTACTATTTCGCTTTTTGTTTCTCTGCTTTCACTTATATACCTAAAGAGCTTTTGTCCAATTCTTTACTGACTGAGCTACTGTATTTTCTTTTCCGCTTGGTCCTTTGTACACATGATTATGTGCTTAGCTTTCATTTGCCTAACCTGATTTACCTCTCTGTCTTCAGTGTTTGCCTGTATTTCCTAAAAGCTGTCTTTTTAAGCAATTCCATTACCTGCCACCTCCTGTGGGAACCATGTTAAAATATTACACATGCACTGAAAGTAATATTGGCATTTAAAGGAACTTACAAATCATTACAGTAAATAAAAGTAAGTATAAATAATAATTAATGAATAGACGTAGCTTAAAAGGAAAACTAAACAAAATTGTAAACTGCAGAGAAAATGTTCACAAAAATAATCATGGAGAATGGAGCTCAAAGAAATTGTACGTATCTACTTTTAAAGGGTTAATAGTCCTAACACCAAAAACAATAGTCAATCTACCTTTTACAGACCAAAGCTTCCAGTAACACTTTGCAAAACAATGCCTTAGTAACGTTTATACAGTGCCTATAATTCCGCAAACCAAGGCTGAAAACAACCCTCTACTTCTATGACTAATATCAAATCTCTACAAATGTGCAACAAAGGTGTAAAAAAGGCGCTACACCCTAAAAATACCAAGTGACTAAACGTGATTTATAGTGCAATAATAGACTCACAAGTGGAAAATAAATAAACAATCAAATGTAATACCCCCCTGCTTCAACCCTTCGGTGGGGTTGTTTTCACTCTTCCCCAAATGGTAGAACTTGTATCACACGATCCAGGAGGAGCATAGGGGAAAAAAACATAAAAGACACTCTGTGTAGTGGTATAAACAGTGCTGGGAATAATCCTATTAATCTTGGCTCCTGTGTTATTCCTACTCACAAGAAAATAGAAGTTTTCAGGCAATAGAGATCAATATGCAGACGAAGAGATACCACTGGCCTCCGCTACTCAGGGGATGTACCTCAGCGAGAGAGGGAGAAGAACACACATAGCACAGATCTGGCAGCAATATCCTTTAATCAAAAAATAAACTTATAAAATGAACACGCACAGTGTCTCAGAATTAAAACAGCATTAGAAGCTTATAAAATCTAAGTGACGCGGCCTGGACGAAAGCCCACACTGTCTCTCACCACACCATCTCCCTCTGGAGCTCCGATCGGATCACCACTGCCGTTTTCGAGCGGCACTGCTCTACTTCCGGTTGCGGAGCGATGTCATCACTTCCGGTCGTGGTGTTACAGCGGACAACAGGTGTAATATCAAATCTCTGACATTGCCTACAGGTCGGCCAGCCATGGAGTCCATGATACAGTGCCATCAAAAATACAGTAAGTAATAAGTTGCTTTTCCACAGGATACCACTACACATTATGCATTGGGTTGAAGCCGTAAAATAATATTACACCCTCTCAAAACATCAGTTAATAGTGAAGAGAGTTGAAAACGTTTGAAATAGGCCTGTGTTGAAGCTAATCACAAGAAAATAAAGCAAATATCTCTAACATTCTGATTAAATCCCCTCCCGTCCAATATATATGGAAAAAAATTATATATTGTATATATACAGATGCAGCGGCCATTATTTTAAGAAATCACAGAGCCGTTTTCGTATGCGCTGCTGTACTCCACACGGCATGAACGCGGCCAATCGCCCCAGGCACACGTGTTTATTGCGGTTGCTTTGTTTGAATGTCATGGATTGTGTGCAATTAAATGCAATTAAATGAATGAATTGTTATGTGTACAGTACCGTGCTACTGTGCTACTTTGTCAATTTCAGGTGTTTAAAAGCCACAACACTAAAATGCCATTTTCTGCACTCGCCTACACTTGTGTCTTAAGTGGTACAGTTGGAAGAAATCCCGTGAGATGACATTGTATTCCGAGGTACTGTATACACCGCGTGATTTGTTAAAATAATGGCCGCTGCATCTGTAGTGTGTAGGGTAGGCTGCTAGTCCATGTGAGCTCACCATCCAAGTAATTGCAACTTTTCTTCACTTTCACAAATTAGATGTTTGTTTTACCTTCGTATTGAATATGGCAAGATTTTTTTTAAATTGTTTGCTCAAAGGGGAACAAAAACTTTGTAAAATATGTGTAGCCTGGCGCTCCTGTGGCTCCTGGAGACCCCCCTCCCTTGTTACAGCGCGATCGCGGGTGCCGAAAGACCCGACGGCTGTTTCCAAGGGTGGGGGCTAGAGCAGGGAGCAGCGCGGTTTCCCCTGCCTGCGGCCGGTTGCCGGGGACGCGATCGGGCCATTGCTAAGGCCGCGATCGCGTCTCTAAGGTCCCGGCGGCCGGTGAAGCAGGGCGCCGCCATTGCGCTGCGGGTTGCGCATGCGCAGGGACGCAATAGCGTGAAAGGCCCCCAGATAGCTCGTGCGAGAGTAGGGCTAGACCAGGGAAGGTTGAGGCAGCCCAGGACAGCTTGCGCAGGCGCAGGAGAGGTAGGGAAAAGCCTGCGAAGCCCTAGCCTACCAGGGAAGGCTCTGAGCTGGGACTACATATCCCATGAGCCTCTATATGCCCCACGTGACACCAGGGAGCCAATAGGGCTTAGGGAGCCCCTGGAGAAGAGATACATTTGGCGGGCTTACAGCACGTTAGCCAGCAGTCAGAGACCGGAGCAGCCCAAGGAAGGAGGTAGGGTGCAGGAGTCCAGGACTCGCTGTACTAGGCCAGCACCCCCAGGGTCTGAGGTAGTTAGTTACTCTGATAGAGAGAGTGTTGCCAGGGACTGCTCTAGAGAGAGGGACCCTGTCACTCAGGAGTTGCAGTTGGCGCAGGGGAGCTGTGAGGGAAGGAAGGGCGTGGGGAGTGAGTACAGCTCCTGCGGCCCTATGGGTACCCGCACCCCAGATAGGCCCCAACCCCCCCATTAGGGTAGTGGGTAATTACTGAGGGTGGCCCAAGATAGGGACGCTGCCCTTAGTTTAGAGTGCTGCCTTGTCAGGGTCACAGCGGTCAGTGCTGTGAGGTCTGGCAGGCAGGCACCTTGTTGCGCAGCACGTTGGCTGTCAGCGTTTAGTGAGGCTGAAGGGACTTGGGTAGTTAGGGGAGTGGGACAGGTCCTTAACCTCTGTAGGCCCATAGGAGTTCACCAAGTCAATACAGGTTGCTGTACTATAGGGAAGGCCTATAGTGTAGCACGTGCCACTTAGACTAGAGAGGGACACAGCGGCTGCTGCTGTTCCTGTTGAAGCGGTTCGGACCCACGTTAGGGTCCGCAGCGACTATTCCAGAGTGGGACCGCTCTAGCGGTCCACGTGCAGAAGTTCGGTTGGAGGGTTGAAGGAGTCATCGCCAACTGAGTCTTTGTGAAATTGCTGATCCGAGCACCGGAGTGCTCGGCAGGTATCTGATACATAAGTGCACCACCGGGCCCTTAGCTTAACTGTGACTGCGCAGTCACCCATTGACTCTCTGCAAGAGTGCGGGACATTGGGTGGGGTTTCTTTGGACACTGGGTGGGTTCACTTGGTGTTGGGGAAGCGTCCTGCGCGACGCAGTAGGTGTCTCCTCTAGAGAGGGACACAGGTTATATAAAGGTATTGCGGGATAATATATATTGCTTGTTAGTAAAGTCACTCGTTAATATATATCCCCGTGTATGTGATTATTGATTGTCCTGCGAGGAACCACTCCCCCTCTGGTGGGAGCCATGATAGGTGGAGGCGCTGCATCGGTATAAGTAAGTTGTCCATAGTATAATTGCCCCAGGTTCCCCGTGGCGGAAGCTCAGCCCTCCTGTGAACCAACAGGTATAGCACCAAATACCGCGTAACATTATATGTTCCTGCACCCACACAGTATAATCTGCGATTGGGGGGGGGGAAACCCGTTACATATGAAAATCAGTTCTCAGACTTCCTACTTGAAAATTTTATTTATACATTCTTCCCTATAAATTGGAATCGGAATAAAATGTATTTTTATACATATTAAAAAGAGTTATTGAAACCCCTCTCTGCATTACAAATTGACTATCTCTAAGAAATGGAGAAAAAAATGTATCATAAGGTTTGTAGAATTCTACTGTACATAGCAATTGTTTACCAATATTCAAAGTAAGAGTACAAATGCCTTCTATAGTCCTGGTGCAGATTTTTAATACAGTTTAATCCAGGCCTGCACAATTTCAGTCCTCAAGGGCCGCAAACAGGCCAGGTTTTCAGGATATCCCTACTTCAGCACAGCTGGCTCAATTAGTGGTTCAGTCATACTGAGCCACTAATTGAGCCAGCTGTACTGAAGTAGGGATATCCTGAAAACCTGGCCTGTTTGCGGCCCTCGAGGACTGTTTTTTTGCAGGCCTGGTGTAATCTATTCCACAGAGTTTTACAAATACAAGGAAGCTTATATCTCTACCGATCCAAAGGTGAAGATGTAGTAAGTCTTACCGTTTTTGTGGGGACGTGTCGACAATGGTCACAACCCAGAAAGATTATTGCTGCGGGGGTCCTTTTCAGAAGCATGGACCCCTACAGTGTGATATTGGCAGACACAGGTCCCAGTGCTGCAGGCTTTTGCTTTTCATCTGCTGTGAGGGTCTTGCTAAATCTGCACTTTAATTTTGGAACCTTTAATATAACTGTATGTGTATAGTCACAATATGATCTCTAAAATAATTTCTATGATTATCTTTGTTCCTGTAGATTTTCTTTGTTTCTTTGCTTCACTCAAGCATTAAATTAGCAGATGCCAGTGATACAATTCAAAATGCTGTGGACTGTATTGAACATGTTTCCTAAATAAAAGTTTTGACTTTACGTGGGTTTAGAGATTTGTGCCTAACATTTATTCTGGGCTTTCATTGTAGGCGCAGAAGTGGGATAGGAGAACACAGATTGCTGTGTTTTCTCAATATGAAACAGCTGGTATTTTCTATTTTTCAAAGGCACGCCAAGCAATTCAACCCATTTGGGACTGATGTTGCAAAAGACTTAGAAATCTGCCTAAGCATCTGTCACTGCATTGTGCATTCTGCATATATATAAAATATTACTCTTGTGTGCCAAATCTTTCATTACCCTTGCCAAGCTATAGTTTCCATGCTGAAAAGTTTATGTTTGGTCACAGTATACTGGGAATACTCTTCATAGAGATACTCAAAGTATTTATCACATTTATCTACTGGGTTATAGGTCAGAAAGAATGTTGCCAATGTTGTGATACTGTACAAGTTAGACTGTTGTATAAATAAGGCAGATAATATGGTAATAGAATGGCAGGATTTTTCCAAACCGATAATGACATTGTACGTACAGTATGTGTACCACTCTAATAATGATAATTAAAATACAGTATGTATGAAATATAATATGCCATCATAAGATGTCTCCATACAAATATAATACAATTATAATGATGTTCCATGAGTGCATGGATGTTTTTGAGCACCAAGGCCCAGATCCAGAGAACTTTGTTATATTTTTATGGATATGCTAACTGAAGTGAACAGTAATGGCGTTCTTCAAAGCTCCCAAAAATGTCATTAAGGCCTGTCTTCTTTCTAGCATAGATTTTAGAGGGTAGGCATCACTTCAACATCATTGATAATGCGACCTGGCATATTATACCGGCAACTGGCTCCAACCGAAGGCAACTCCTGAGCGGATCAGCATATGCAGTTGTATATGCAGGGTAACCGGCATTTAGTTCCAGCTTAAGGCAACTCTCAAGCGGTTCAACATACGCAGGTCGGTATCTAGGACTAAGGGAAAGCTCAGTCTTAGTTACTGGGGGATTCCTCTCCCTTATTTCCCACCCTACCCTCCGCCTGTGTAGGGTTATGTATGTAACGTAGGGTGAGTTATACTGGTCATTATAGTATTTCAACTGCACGCTTTATCTGCCTTCATACAGTTTGTAGATTGCCCGGTGTTATTCAGCTACACATTATACAGAGTGGTGCATACACACTGATTGACCCTGATAATTTCCAGCTATAGCTGAGAAAATGAATTACTGCTTCGGTTACCACAAACGATAGACTTTTATCTACAGTACGTAGAGGATACCTTCGCACGCTGTGGAATCCAAGCCTTAGAGTGTAGATTACATACTTCCTCTGGGCTGGGAGTCGGACTAAGGGTAAGCTGATTTGTAGTGATTAGGGTTCCCCCTTTCCCCTTACCTCCTATCCCTGCTCAATACCCCACTCCCACTGTCCCCATTTGTGTAGGAGTATGTGTTTATGGAAAGTTATTTTAGTGTCCAATCCCCATCTTTACCCTTTTGGCACTTGCATGTCAGTTTCTATGAGCCACCCCGATACACCACCTACATGATGCCCTTGATACTTGTTCTGTAATCATACTAATAATATATATCATTTTAGTTCTACCAATTGTCCCTTTCCTTTTATCTATTATTATTAACATTGATTGTAATACTGTATCAGTCAATTTCTATTTTCTGCTTCCTTGGGACGTTACCTGGTTCTATGTTTCTAGCGCCTATCTTTTCAAAAATTCCCACAGATCCATCCTTTTATCTGGCAAATACTATCTGTTGTAACTATTAATGATGATTTTTTTATATTGTTCATCAGCCACTATCTGCTATTTACCAGCAGGAAAGTTTTGATCCACGCTCATGCTTCCTAAATGTTCAAATGTAGATCAACTTCTACTTATTGCAGCTACTGTGTGTGGAAGTACTCCCCACTTCCAAAAAATCTCCCGAAGACAACTCCATGGACAGGGCAACCATCGAAGAAACAAACACAGATCATACCAAAGGCGAAGGTAAAATGTATTAAGCACTAAAATTTAAAGCAAGTATAGACTTACATATAAGATGTCTGCAATTCAGTGGATCATAAAAAAAGTCTGTCCATGCTGTCTGATCAGTAATCAATGAGCTGAGAGGCAGATAGGATCTTTTAACAGTGTAGCCTGAATGCTGGGATCAGCTGTTTCTCCGTACTGCTATGCCACTTCCGGGTTCGCGTGACCTGTATGCTGCAGTCTGACGTGTCTCACTCCCAAATCTTGCGATCTCTAGCTCAGCGAGCAGCAGCTTCACAGGACAGCTTCACAGGACAGCAATTGTTACTCTATACCATAACGCGTTTCACACACTCATGTGCTCCGTCAGGCTTTAGTTTGTTGCACTCATATCCGATTAGATATACTTTCTGCTTCAGCAGAAGTCAATCAAATCTAATTAATCAGTATTATTAGTTTAGAAAATACTTATAACGATTGTGGGCACTCTACATACACAGTGACCACAATAGTGGAAATACAATAAGTATAGGTGAAAATGTGATGTCTAATCTTAAAAGTTATATAATGCATCAATCAGTTTGTATTAAAGCTATATTACAAGATCGGATATTGGTTGCAGAGTATAATAAGAACATATAGGATTCATTAGTAACAATATAAAAACATTGTACATATATCAAACGAATAGCAAATATAATGCATCCAGTACATAATTTAAGAAAACCTAGATATAAAAGAAAAATGATGATTAAAATCTGGGGGTGGGGGATGAAGGGGAAAGAGGGAAGAGGAGGCAAGGGAAAAGGGGAGGAAAGGAAATGGAGCTAAAGAGGGAGGAATGGGATAGGGAGGGGAGGAAAAAAACCCACTTCAAAAGTACCAATGTTAACTCATTCTTACATCCAACTAGTGGTCATGAACATAAATGCATTGATAACATCCCATTTAGTTCCTTGGTTTAAGACGAAACTGTGTGGATGGTACAACATTCAAAGAACAATCATAATTTCTTAGTGAAAGATTCATAAGGGATACAATTAACATCTCATACAACCTGCATACAAAAAATCCATTAATAGAAAAAGAGAAACATTGTTACAAAAGAAGAAGAAAAATAGATCTAAACATGTCAATAACCAAAACCGAATGGTCAAATCGATAAAGCATTAAACAATAATACATCTTTGAATACTATTGTTGAGACTTCAACACCGAAACTACATAGCCCTTTCTTTGTCACAAAATGTAACAGTTCACACAGGTTTATCAAACGAACATTATCACAACACTGGCATACAGACGAGCCAACGAGTATTCTAAAACTTGCCTTAAAGTAGCCAGGTACATGCTGGGTACATGCTGGGTACATTTCAGTGACATTTCTGCAGAGGCTAATGGTCCATCGGATTAACACAGCAGAGGTACCTGGCAGTCCCATTCAGTTTGAATGGGACTGCCAGGGACCCCCGCTGTTAATCCGATTGAACATTAGTCTGTCTGCAGAAATGTGTGAAATGTTGCAGCATGTACCAAGCATATACCCAGCATGTACCCAGCATGTGGGTGAAGTGCAAACGATAAACCGGGCGCTTACCTAAGAATAATAATACAGGGTAGAGAATACAGTAAAATACTTATCCCAAAACCAATGATGTAGTCTTTCACAGCGGGATCCGTAACTTGCGATGAGTTCCTCTGCTCGACCCCAGAGAGGGGTATCCAAACCCTCAAGGTGTAGGAGAACGAAGAGAAAAAAAGGGGGAGCAAGGGATTAGAGGAGATTGACCTGTATTAACGGTACTAAGATGACTTCATAGCATATCTAGCTGTTTAATAAAGGTGTGGTGATGAAATGACAGTAGTTGATAATCAAATACTCACACGGCCCTGTGTGAGCACATATGTGTAAAGGTATCTTGCTTCTGGTAGCAATATAAAGATGCAATTAGTCCCCAGTGTTTATAGGAGGGAGGCTGTGGAGCAAACCACTAATTGGTTGCCCAAACCAGTGGGCTTTCACAACTGTTTCAGTTGTAAGGCGTGCAAACACGCGTCAAGAGATAAAACAAGCTTTATCTCGACAAAAACCAAGAAATCATTTAAAACAAAGCAATTTATTAATTGCAAGTCCACTTTTGTCGTTTATCTGCTGGAATGCCCGTGTGGTCTCCAGTATGTGGGCCGGACCTCGAGAAGTCTTAAGGTCCGCATACTGGAACACATAGGCAACATTAGGAGAAAAGTGGCAAATCACAGTGTACCATTGCACTTTAGTTTAGCCCATGGGGGTGACCCTAAGGGTTTGACCTATAGGGGAATAGAAATGGTGGCAGAAGACTGGAGGGGAGGAGACAGGCTAAAGCGCTTACGCCAAAGGGAAACTTTTTGGATTTATCAACTCAAAACCCTAACCCCAAACGGTCTAAATGTTGATCTAGACATGGCTGCGTTCGTGTGAAAGTGAATGGGAAAGCACAATTACACATATTCCCATTCATTGACCTGGGACTCTCTTTCGCTCTCTTTCTTCTTTCTTCTTTCTTTTCTTTTCTCGTCTCTTTTCGGAAACCTGCCCCCCCTCCAACGTCCCCTTTCCCCCCCCCCCTTTCTCTTTGCTTCCCCTGTCACTCACCTGATCCACTTACCAAAATATAGCAGTTGATTGGGGGAACAAGATAATAGATACACTGCGTTTCTTCCAACCTAACCCTGTTTTTTTGATTATAGATACACGGACAACCATCTACTGTGTATAAATCGCATTGGTAACTTAATTAAGTTCTAACTTGATCTTAAGTGAAAAATATGAATTTGAGCATAAAACCATTATTTTTAATTTTTTATGTTTATTTACACATAAGATTTCATTTAAACTTTTAGCTTTACACATGTTTTAAAGATATAATGAACAGTATGGGTCTTTTAACATACTTATTATTATCCTCAACTTCGATGTGAAATTAATTTTGTCCTAAATTTTCCAATAATAGCTATATGCATTTTTTAAGTTGCACTGTAATGTAATAAAATTTGTAATGTAATTGAATTTTAACTTGAGAAAGAAGAATGCCCTAGAATATCATTTATAGAATAGACATAGATATTTTATATTTATATGTATATTTTTTAGTGATTGCTAGGATGTTTTTAAGAGTATTTTATATCTGCATTAATTTTATTTATAACCAATGCTATATCATATTACCACATTTGATTAAGTCAGCAAATCTCCATTTTTAACGTTTCCCATAATGTTTTCTACAATATACTGCAGCCACTCTGCACATAAATTAGACACCAAAACCACAATGGGGGTATATCCCTTTAATGGGGAAAATAATTAAATGACCATGTTTAACCAATACATATGATTATGGGTCTATATAAGTTAAGAAGACCCCCACCAGTTTACATTTTGAGCCTGAGGAAGCCGTCCTGAACGGCGAAACGCGTTGCTCTAATTCACCACATCATTTTGGACATTGGAAGCCTCCGTAGCAAGTGGAAGCACAGCCGCGTCAGAAGTTCCCAGCACTTCTGAATCCGGACACGGAAGACAGCGTAGTTGGAAGGCGACCTGCAGCCACGCTGATAGGAGTGTCACGGGGTGCCTTAAACTTCATTTTGTGAGTTTTTTTCCTGTTTATTTGCTGAATAAAACTTTAATTTTTACTGAGGACTGTCACTGACGCCCTGCTATTATTTTACCTCGCGCATCCTCGTTTCCTGAATCGGGGAGAGGGGGAGAATTGGAAGGAGTGAGGGAAGGGGAACCGCCAGCCAATATACTGCCCGCCAGCAGCTGAATACACGTTGCCACGGGAGACACCACGGACGGGTCTATCAGAGGCAACCCCATATTATTCTCTCCCAGGATTGAGCTTACACATGGCCGTGTAAGTTATATATGACTATTATTCTAAAGACCCCCCCCCCCCCTCTATTTCCATCTGTACATTATCAGTCTTTTGGGCTAAGAAGCAGCTACCAGAAGCAAGATACCTTTACACATATGTGCTCACACAGGGCCGTGTGAGTATTTGATTATCAACTACTGTCATTTCATCACCACACCTTTATTAAACAGCTAGATATGCTATGAAGTCATCTTAGTACCGTTAATACAGGTCAATCTCCTCTAATCCCTTGCTCCCCCTTTTTTTCTCTTTGTACCCAGCATGTACCTGGGTATTTTTGGAGATTGCTCCAGGTTTGTTTTAGTATAATTGTCGACACTACATTATCTTGCATATGGACCAAATTTTGAAAAATGTTCTTTCCAAAAATCCAAATATAGTTTTTACAAGATCACAAACATTAAAAAAAAACATCCTGGCTCCTAGCCTACTTAAAGGCACAAATAAAAAACCCAAAAAAGATCTTAGAGACATTTTAGGTGGGAAACTACAAATGCATGAAATGCAAAATTTGCACCAAAATGATCATCATAAAAACATTGACATCTCATGTTACAGGAATTCAGTACCAGATTACCATTTTTATTGATTGTTTGTCAACATTCATGTTCTATGTTCTACAATGCAGCTGCAGACTACAGTTTGTGGGCAGAACCAAACGTAATTTAAAGGTGTGCATTATGGAATACCTTAGAAATATTCTTACCATCCCTAAATTTGAGGAAACATCAAAACCACTGACTCATCTTTTGACCCATTTCCGGGACTTCCATGGATGCAGTACTGATGGCGCACGGTTCATGGGTATAGAAAGAATAGTGGACAATATTAGAGCAGGGGACCACGATCTCCATATTGCTAGAAGAGAGCAATATTGGATATTTAAACTACAGAATAAATTTCCAGGGGTGTTAAACGACTATAAACAACAAAGTTAGAGAAAGATGGAGGGGATCTAGGCCAAAAGCTTAAGGCAACGACCTCCAAGGTAGTATTTTCTGAAATACTACCAGTGCCATGCGCTACCGCAAGGAGACAGTCAGAGATCTAGCATGGCTAAGAAAGTGGAAGAAGTGGTTTGGGTTTTTAGAGCACTGGGACTCCTTTTCTGAGAGGTGCCATCTATATTCTCCATCTATATTCTAGGGACGGATTGCACCTCAATGAAGAGGGATCTTCTGTGCTAGGGGGGAGAATGCTAAAAAGGTTGGAGGAGATTTTAAACCAGGGTGGAGGGGGGAGGGGAATGAAACAGATAATGAACTAAATGGAATAGAGGAGGATACAAGGTGGTATGGAGGTAGAATGGGGGCAAGTGCGAGTTTGACAAGCAGTGAGACACCCATAGTACATACAGATAATACTAGAAAACTTCTAAAGACTAAACCAAGTGGGCGCAGAAAGGAAGGAGCAGATAAGATAATAGTACAGGCTGAAAAAAAAATTAAATGCATGCTTGCTAATACAAGAAGCCTGACAGATCCACCACCAGCTTAAGTTCTTTCAAATCTAAGGCTGTCTCACACTTTAATCTGGTCTGTAACTGTTTCATACGCTCATAATATATATTTTCTTTAACTGTGCATGCAATGTCTTGTATATAATGTATACCTTGTTCATTTATGTAACTGTATTTGTAACCATGTATTATTTTGTTTTACTCTGTGCCCAGGACATACTTGAAAACGAGAGGTAACTCTCAATGTATTACTTCCTGGTAAAATATTTTATAAATAAATAAATAAAGATAAAATGGGGGAGCTTGAATTAATAGCTGCAAGGGAGCAGTATGATATCATAGGCATTCCTGAAACATGGTGGGATGAAACTCATGACTGGACAGTTAATTTAGAGGGATATTCCCTTTTTCGGAAGGATCGAACAAATAAAAGGGGAGGTAGAGAATGTTTATATATCTAAATATATATATCTAAAACCTATTATAAGGGATGATGTTTATGAAGGGAATGATGAAAATGTAGAGACTTTGAGGCTAGAAATTAGAAGTGGAGGTAAAAGTATAAAGAAAATGTTTGTGGCAATATGCCATAAACCACCAAATATCTGTGAGATTGACGAAGTTAAAATACTTTTGCTAATGGAGAAGGCATCTAAACTGGGTAATGTTTGCATAATGGGGAATTTTAATTATCCAGACATTGACTGGGGCAATGAGATTAGCATTACAACAAACGGAAACGGGTTTTTGGGGGTGCTAAAAGACAATTATATGACCCAAATTATTGAGGAACCAACCAGGAGAGGGGCAGTACTGGATTTGGTCATATCAAACAATGGAGAAGTAATAACAAATATTCAAGCCCTGGAACATTTGTATAACAGTGATCATAACATGGTCTCTCTTGAAAAATTATCAAAAAACAGATTACTTGGGTTCAACAAAGACCTTAAACTTTAGAAAGGCAGACTTTAATCAACTGAGGTCTAGTCTACAAGTAATACACTGGGATGATGTTTTTGCAGGGAAAAATGTAGAAGATAAATGGGCAGTCTTTAAAACATTGTTAGAAAAGCATACTTATCAGTGTATACCCTTGGGTAATAAGAATAAAATAAATACGTCAAAACCAATGTGGCTAAATAAACAGGTACGGGAGGAAATGGACAAAAAGAGGAAGGCGTTTAGATTCTTTAAGTCAGAAGGGACGGAGACATCGTATTAGAATTATAAGGAACAAAACAAAAATTGCAAAAAGGGCAATCAAATTAGCAAAAATGGATAATGAAAAAAAGATTGCAATAGAAAGTAAGGTCAATCCTAAAATGTTCTTTAAGTGCCTTAATAACAAAAAAATGAGAAAAGAAAATATAGGATCCTTTCAGTGTGAGATGGGTAGGCAAATTATTGGAGATAAGGAAAAAGCATAGGTACTAAACACATTCTTTGCCTCTGTGTTTACTAATGAAGAATCAAGTTCAATAGTAGAGCTGCAAGAGGAAGCCACAATCTCCATATTAATTAAAAATTGGTTAACTGAGGAAGAAATTCATAAGCGACTTGAAAAAATTAAAGTAAATAAGGCACCTAGCCCCGATGGCATACATCCAAGAGTTCTCAAGGAGTTAAGCTCAGTAATAGCCAAAACATTATATTTAATATTCAAGGACTCCTTTTCCACAGCCTCATTACCACAAGATTGGTGTAAAGCAGATGTTGTGCCTATATTTAAAAAGGGAGCTAGATCACAACCGGGGAATTATAGACCTGTAAGCCTGACTTCAATAGTGGGGAAACTACTTGAAGGTTTAATACAGGATAATATTCAGGAATACCTAAAGGAAAACAAAATTATTAGTAATAGTCAGCATGGATTTATGAAAGATAGATCATGCCAAACTAACCTTCTTTGTTTCTTTGAGGAAGTAAGTAGGAATTTAGACCAGGGTAATGCAGTTGATGTGGTCTACTTACAGTAGATTTTGCAAAGGCTTTTGATACGGTTTCACACAAGAGGTTGGTGTACTAAGTAAAGAACATTGGACTCAGTAATAATATATGCACCTGGATTGAAAACTGGTTGAAGGACAGACAACAGAGGGTTGTCATAAATGGAACTTTTTCAGGTTGGGCTAAAGCCGTGAATGGAGTACCTCAGGGATCGGTACTGGGACCCCTGCTTTTTAACTTGTTTATTAATGACCTTGAGGTTGGCATCAAGAGCAAAGTCTCCATCTTTGCTGATGATACTAAATTGTGGAAGGTTATAGAAGCAGAGCCGGATGTAATTTCTCTTCAGAAGGACTTGGAGAGACTGGAAACATGGGCAGGTGAATAGCAGATGAGGTTTAATACAGATAAATGTAAGGTTATGCATTTGGGATGCAACAATAAAAAGGCGAATTACAAATTAAACGGGGATACATTTGGGGAATCCTTGATGGAGAAGGATTTAGCAGTGCTTGTAGACAGCAGGCTTAGCAATAGTGCCCAAAGTCATGCAGTAGCTGCAAAGGCAAACAAGATCTTATCTTGCATCAAACGGGCAATGGATGGAAGGGAAGTGAACATAATTATGCCCCTTTACAAAGCATTAGTAAAACCACACCTTGAATATGGAGTACAATTTTGAGCACCAATCCTAAGAAATTACATTCTGGAACTAGAGAGAGTACAGAGAAGAGCCACCAAATTAATAAAGGGGATGGACAATGTAACTTATGAGGAGAGACTAGCTAAATTAGATTTATTTACATTAGGAAAGTGGCGTCTGAGAGGGGATATGATAACTATATACAAATATATTCAGGGACAATACAAGCAGCTTTCAAAAGAACTATTCATCCCAAGGGCAGTACTAAGGACTCGGGCAATCCCTTAAAGGTGGAGGAAAGGAGATTTCACCAGCAACAAAGGAAAGGGTTCTTTACAGTAAGGGCAGTTAAAATGTGGAATTCATTACCGATGGAGACTGTGATGGCAGATACAATAGATTTGTTCAAAAAAAGGTTGGACATCTTTTTAGAAAGGAAAGGTATACAGGGATATATCTAATAAGTATACACAGGAAGGATGTTGATCCAGGGTTTAATCTGATTGCTAATTCTTGGAGTCAGGAAGGAATTTTTTTCCCCTTATGGATATCATTGGATGATATGACTCTGGGTTTTTTTGTTTGCCTTCCTCTGGATCAATAAGTATAGATATAGGATTTAGTATCTGTATCTGAACTTGATGGACATATGTCTTTTTTCAACCTCATCTACTATGTACTGTATGTACTGTAACACAGTCCCGTCCCCCCCGTCCCCCATCGCAGATAGGGACCATGTGTGGTGAATCTACATGTATTACCAGGTGTGGTGCAATACCTGTTAGGCTTGCACGAGGCCTAAGCCCCCGCGTATGGGAACCTGGGGGGTATCCTGGAACTATACTTACAGCACCTCCACCTGTGCAGGATTGTAGAGTGTAGAATAGCCCCTGACACAGGACCCACATACAGTAACCACATACACCAGGTTATGGTAAAACAGTTTACTACATGCAGATAAGAACACAATTTAATAATAACAACATTAGTGTCACGCTGTAACACTAGGCCTCACAGGGCCATAACCCCACACCATATACCCAAGAGTCCCAAAAGTCCTCGTCCCACCCACGAGTGAGACAGCGCTGCCCACTAGTTTGAGATGATGATTGGTGTACTTGGTGTATAATACCTGCCGTGTGTGTTCACACCCGGACATGCAGATGAACTGGACTTTGATCCCTTGCTCCAGAAGGATGATCCCACGTCATGTTCTGCTTCTATGGTGGATGGCTCCCGCGTGGAGTGATCTACCTTTGGAATGTCTCTATGTCTGCTAGCTGCAGATTGTGATCCAGTCTTTATCATCAATGCCCAGGATATTCATGCTTCCTGGCTGTAACCCTCACTTAAGCTGGCTCTACAGGACCCTGTCCCTATCCTAGGGGCGGTCCCTGCAGCAGCCACATGCTGAGGGGAGTCAGGCCTAGCTGGGGCCTAAGGGGAATTTCTGGCCCAGTGTAGGGGCTACTTGCCTCACTGCACATGCAACCTCCCCTGAGCTCCGACTGCCTTGCCCTTCCCCAGCACTTAAAATGTATGTCTCCCTGCAGGAGTCATGCCATGAGGGTCCCGCTACTGAGCGGATGTAAGGGGGCCCAGAGGGTACCCTGCTACATGTATATCTTTTTTGTCACTAGTTGTACCCCACATTTCTTTCTCTTCTCCCTATTTACAGCATTAGTGGATTCTGAATGCCAAGGATCCCCCAAGATATATCAAAGATGGACAACAGGAATTTATGCGCATGTGAGTTTCCTGTTTTTGTGGATTTAATCCATTTGGACTGTTCTGTGTATAGCTTTTTGAGTTTAATGTTTGTAACACCTTTCCTTACCCAGGCTTAAAAGAGAGTGGTTGCAAACATAAAAGTGTATGTACAGTAGAAGTGCAGATGATGTTATGCACTGGACACTATTTACCGTTTATCATAGGACTGGTGTCTGGCACGCTGGTTGTGTAAGCTTAAGGTATATGTTGAGATGGTGAAAAAGGGCTCCAGAGACTTTTATTATACAAACAAATAGACATACTTTTTTCTAAAAAACTGGACAGGTGTTCAGTTATCTGCTTCCCTGGACTCCATACAATTTGTCCAGTGAGGTCCACATGGCTATAAATCCTCTTTGACAATTCCTCCGGAGTGGTGGAGAATACAGTACCTTGTCATTATCAGCTACATGGAGGGTACACTTCATTCGGGGCTCCCATAATCCATCATCTTGTGCATTATTTCCCATCATACTCTATGTATTGAGTAAACAAACAACACACAGAGCCCCAGCAAGCTCATTTTAGCAATCCCTGAGCCCTCACAAAATATATATTTATATAAGTGTTAAAAAGGAGAGCTACGGAGCGTGGAAAATGTATACAATAAGCGACAAAGAAGCCCAATGCTAATCCAATATGACAAAAATACACAGAAAAATACTTATATATTCTCTTGAAAAAGGGTAATTTAGTTTAACCCTTTGACCAAAGCATCGTAAGCCTGCAAGCCACGTCAAGGCATTCCCAGTTTGCGGTTCCTAACACTATCAGATAAAATACTAATATACCTCTATTAGGATTAAAATTCTCTTGTACCTCTATTAGGAGGGAGAAAGACCAAGATTGGATCTATATCCAGTAGAATGAGGGGGTCCAATGTTGGTATTTCTCCCTCCTAATAGAGGTACATTGGGCTTGTCTGTCACTCTATGTATTGAGTAGCCTGCAGTGTTTTGTCCTGGACGTATGGTATAGGCGCATCCAATGTGACTCTGCACACACTGTTTCCTTACAACTGGATGTGGCTCAGTCTGTCCTTTACTAGAATGCCCTAATCCACTAAGGGGCACTTTCCCTAGCATAGTAAAATAATAAATGAGGACTGCACTAACATTAAACATGTTACATACTGAACATTCTTTGGTATGCGGGATCCTCCTGGGTCTCAAGCCTTAAGCCACCCCCCCCCCAATATTTATAGAAGATTGGTGACATAACAGGTCACCATTGTTATAGGGGAGTGTTATGGATCCTTTAACCTACCCCCACTCTGGATGACAGAGTGGGCACCTTCTATAAGGTGGGCAAAGCCCAACTGGCAGTTGCACTAGTTGCAACAATTATTTAATGATGATTCCATATGGCAATAACAACCAAAATTAACCTCTTATCTGAAAAATAGTAATCCCAGCAGGGGGTTATACTTTCAAGATTATTGTGCTCTTTCAGTTGGCTAGTATTCTGGTCTCCATTAGGCGCAATTTTCTCTCTAGACAATTTATGAATTATTCATTGAAATTCTCTAACAAGGGATCTGTGTACATCATTTGTTTTATATGTTTACTAGCTATTGTGCTTGGCTTCGCCCAGGGAATGTAATATTGAATACATGTCCCTGCCCTCCCTGCTGCCGGCACATCCCCCCGGGCCCACCCTGCCCCCCCGTTGCTGGATGTAGTGCGGGGTGAGATTTGTCTCTGTCTGTGTGTGTCTGTGTGTGTGTGTCTGTGTGTGTCTCCCCCCGCTGCCGGAACATGTCCCAGCGCTGCTGTGGCATGTCCCCTCGCTGCCGACACATCCCCCCCCCGTTGGTACATCTCCCCTTGCTGGCGGCACATTTTCCCGCCCCCCCCCCCCCTTGGTACATCTCCCCCCACTGCCGGCACATGTCGTCCCCCCAAGCCCCGCTGCCACATCTCCCCCCCCGCTGGCACATCTCCCCTTCCTCCCCCCCGCTGACACATCTCCCCCCCCACATCTCACATCACACACACACACAGAGACACACACACACAGCCCCGATCCAGGCAAGGACACGCCCCCTCCCTTAGTAGCTATGCCCCCCGCTCCTGCTCTAACAGATTTGCTGGACAGCCGAGGGAATCTTAGAATGTCCATAATTTGGGAGGTGAGTCACATTGGAAGCTCAAAATAGTTGTGTTGACCTACAAATCCGCAGCAGAATGTCCAGTGATAGTTTTGTTGTGCTACGTGGTGCCGTTTCTGAGATTTCGATGCTTCGGACATACAAACAAACAAACAGACGGAATCCAACTTAGAATTATAGTATAGATTATTAGTGACTTTTCCATGCCTGCATACTAATTCTGTGCACCATACTGTATTCCTCTGAACATTGTACTATTACAATTTCTCCTAGTTGGCATTCCCCTCATCCACCTGTCCTAACTGCAATCCATCCAAAATGCTGCTGCCAGACTCATCTACCTCACTGACCGCTCCACACACAGTATACTGATCCACAATGCAAATCTAACACTAGCTACCCATAGCCTCTTAAACTCCTACTTTATTACCTCCTCTCACTCCCACTTACTAGACTTCTCCCGTGCTACCCCCTCTTTCTGGAACTCCCAACCATACACCATCATAACCTCTCTCAGCTTTCAGACATTCAAAAACTCTCTAAAGACTCCCTTTATAAGGAAGTCTATCTGGAATACTCCTAATATCCACCTGACAACCCTATTGATACCAGCTGGATGGCTGGACTAAACTCCATGCTATCTAAAACATTCCTCATGACCATTTCCATGCACATCCCGAAACCTTAATGGATCCAGTTGGGCGGCTGGATCAAACTCTATCGTGGGGCATACTCCACCCCCACAATGATCAGCTACTTTACCTTTTATTTCAACCTTGCCCCTTATTCCCTATAGATTGTAACATATCAGGAGTTAGTCTCTCATTACAGATGGAGGAGTCTCTATGGAATGCTAATATTATATATTCTCAACACACACAGGTAACCTAGCAGTGTTTGGCCCAACAAAGCCCATTTGAAACTGGTTTACTGGTATACTGGTTCATAATAGCTATAGGTCAGATCGTAGTATTCATATTTCTACCTAGTATTATGTACTATACAGCCAGCACAAACAGGTAACCTAATAATGTCCCCCCAACTTGACCTAATTGGAATAGATGAGTAGAGATTGTCAAGTCAGAGTTTGTTTTCTTTCTGCTCTGCTATGTCATATCTTCCATATCTTTTTCTCTTATCTCTCTGCCCCTCTGCAGTCTGTCTGTCTCTTCCACACTCATTCCAGAATCCCTGCACCTGTTGATGCTGGCATGAAATGGCGGCATGGGAAGGAAGGGATGACTTCAGAGGGTGGTAAATGCAGTGTCATCCAAGCAAGAGCAGGAATAGAATACAATGTTTCGTTTTTGATTCTACACCGACAATGATATCCTAGCTCACTGTTAAGAGCAAAAAGAACGGCAGTTAAGAAACACTTGGACCACCATGTATGTCCATTTTCCTTTCTGCTGTAAAACCTCATACCCTCTTTGATCCTTGGCTGTTTTTGATATCTGGATTTAGGATAGCTTTATGCCTATCTCATGCATGTTTGAATTCCCTTACTGTATTAGTCCCTACCACGACTGTTGGGAGGCTATACCACAAATCTACCACCCTTTCCGTGAAGAATTGCTTCCTCACTTTTCCCCTTACCTTAGCACCCTCCAGGTTCAGAGAACGAACTCTTTTTCTACCACTCCTTATTCTCTTGAACCTGCTTCCCTCCTGTAATATAATTTGTTGAAGCCCTTTATACGTTTGTACGTTTCTAACATATCCCCCTCTCTGTCTTATGCTGCAGATCATGCACCTTTTTAGTAGCTTTTATTGCGTCATCTCTCATTTATTTATTTCCTTCCAGATATACTGAATGGTCTCAAATTGAATACCATTTTCTCTGTGAGGTCTCACCAATGATCTATAAAATGGCATCTCCACAATTCTCTTTCGGCTGCTAATACCTCTCACTATACAACTTAACATATTGTTGACTTTCAGCATACTGTATTTCCATATACGGAGCCGGTCATATTAGTTGAGTTATGGATTCTGGGAATACCGAACAGCTCCATTCTTAGTGCTAAGAAGCACGTTTGGGTGCTTCTGCGAAAAGCAAATAAAGTTTTGAAACGCTGGGCTACTACAATACATTAGTACTTATTTTATTGCAATTAGCATTTAAGTTCAAACATTGCATCTTCCGCAGGAGTATAAAAGTATATGTGTGTGTGTCTCTATTGACATTACAAAATGCTGTGGTTGAGTTGTCCATTCAGTATCTGTGTGCATTAGTTTTTTGTCGGCAGGAAGAGAAACAATGGTCTATGTGAGACCACAGGGCAAAGGAACATAATGACAATTAAGTTTGCCAAAAAATCTGACTTTAAAAAACTTTTTTACCTTTCATATTGAAACATTTTGTACAAATACAGTATATGCAAGGGAGTCAAAACTTGATGACAGCTCATTTGTCTGGCACTGGAAGAAAAAAAAAGTGTGAAGGTTTAATGGGCTGCTTTCAGCATGATATGTTTTTAAAAGAAGCTGTGCTTCAAAATAGAAACAGTTTTGGAACAAAACAATCATACAGCAGGAGGCATCATAATTAATAAGGGGCAGTAACTGCAGTGATGTTTAATGTAACATGACAATTCTGAGTTTTGCCTAGTAAACAGCGTGAGACTACATTTTCAATGACAGTCTTTGTCATTAATTCTAACTTGAAAATGAGATACTATTAGGCTGTTCAGTACCTATTACAGCATCTCTGGGAAATAAAAAAACACTTCATCAATCCCGTGAAGCTTCAAATTACTGATGTGGTTGATTTCAAGAATGATTTGTTGCATGTCTTTATTTTTGTCCTTGAATCAATGTTTTAGTAAACATAAGGTTACACCTGCTAAAGATATCTGCCATATATTTTAGAATCAGAATCAAGATAAATTGCCTAAGCAAATAAAGGCCAGTTCCATAATCAATATATCAATGTTTTGAAAACTGCAGTTGATAATCACAAGTCAACCTCTAATCTCAGGGACTCAGCACCCGCAACAAACATACAGTAAAATGTTAACATTGGAAACTACAAAACAAATATTAAAGACACATAGGGCCACATTTACTAAGCAGTACTCTTCCATAACATATCTTTTGGGTCACTCACGTGAAGGAATAGTGTCTACATGTACCAGAAAGTATCTTGTTGGAGAGCACCACTTAGTAAATAAGGATTTTTGTCTTTGAAATGTGGCTTATGGCTAATAATATTACTCTAGTGTGAAGGTAAAATTGATATATATGATCAACCTATAATTAGATCTGAAATGTGCAAATTATTTTACTATGAGTGTAGATGTGACAAACACATGTAGTTCCATCAAATGTAATAACACCATTAAAATAATTGCTATAAGTGTCAAATCCTGAACTGCAGATTGAACATATTTAATGGTTTTTCGTGAGCTGTAAATTAAGTGTAAATTTGTTTTACATATTTTTTTTCTAAAATTCTTCCTTGTTTCTCTTTACAATTGCTGGCAACATCAGTTACACCTGGAGAATGTAATGGGTTTATCACATTTGAATTATGTAATTATTTGTACCGTTGCTTCTGGCAACAATAGCCTAACCTAATAAACTCTACTTGCTCCACCTCTTTATAGTAGCACAATACCAGAGTTGATCCCAAGAGGATCAAAAAGACTCCCTCATACAAAGAGCACTCAATGTTGGAGTACAATGAGTAGACTAACAGTGGTCTAACAGATAAGACTGTTATTACTAGTCATTTTTTCCTCTGAGCACCTGTTGTTTACATGATTACACATACATATATGGATGAGCGTTTTTTTCTCCTTTATAGAAGTAGCACAATACCTACAGATGTAGCGGCTTGTTCTCTTCCGCTTGCGTGTTGAATTCTGCACATACATCTGTCCTGCGCCACAAGAAGGTCGGCAGCAGACTTAATGACCTTAATGGATTTACACAGTGGGGGTCCCTGCATTGTAATGGAACTCGTGCTATGTGAATCCTACCGGGCTATTTCTGTCTGTAAGAGACGCTTCAGTCAGAGATAGACTGAATCAGTCACTCTACCTGCATGTCTCTAACAGGCGATTGCGGGGCTTTTATTTTAATAATACAGTATTGTAGCAGGGGGTCCCTTAGAGCTGAACCGCATTGATATTCGGTCCGAAGACCCCTGCTTCCCGAGTTACAGGCCCCATTATGGGGTGCCGGTATCCCAACGGCCATGTTTAAATTCCCCGCGTCAGAGACCACGTGATCGGAAGATTTAAACAAACCAGAGGGAAACCGGCACCCCATAATGGGGCCTGTAACACAGGAAGAAGGAGGTCCCCGGAACTGAAATCAATGAGATTCAGCTCCGGAGACCCCCTGCTACAATACTATGTTATCAAAATAAAAGCAACTTCATTACCTTAGTGGCTAACCACTAAGGCAATAAAGGGGTTAAGGCAGACTACCAAGTTTATTGGGGGCCCAGGGTTGGTGGTCAGGACTACCGTGAAGGTTGCGGGATGAGTTAACCCCTTCATTACCATAGCGGTGGCAACTGCTATAGTAATGAAGGAGTTAACCCCCCTGTCGCCCTGCTACTGTCACGGTTGTGCTCGCCACAAACCAGGATCGGACCGCGGGGCTGAGGTGGGGTTATATAATCACCGACCTGAGACCACGTAGTCGAATCTGGAATGCGTAGTTCGTAGTTGTACATAGCAGGGTCGGGACTGGAGAGAGCAGCGTAGTCAGTGGACGAGCCAGGGTCAGGATAGGAGACAACAGGGTGAAGGTTATCCAAGCGGAGTTTCGGTAACAGGAAGTCAACTAGGTCCCGCTTCAGTGTAGTAGCTGCAGGGTGGGAGAGGGTTCTGCACGTGTGGTGACCATGGCCCATGGTACTGGTCTCCGGAAGGGGTATGCAGCCCGGAGTGGGCACACCGCCAGGCAGCACTGGTAAACCAATGCTTCAGCGCACGAGTCCAGAACGAGCCTGTGCAAGGAGAGAGAGCTACAGACCTCAGGACTAGTAGACCAGCCTCTGCTAAGGGAAGGGCAGCAGGCCTCAGAAAACAGGGAGCTAAAGTTACGCTGGAGATCCACCGCTTCAGCACAGGAACCAGGACACAGCCTTTGCAATAGAGAGAGCAGCAGGCCCCAGGAACCAGAGGCAGGACTCTGCTATGGGAAGGGCAGCAGGCCTCAGGAAACACGGAGCTGAAGTTACACTGGAGATCCACAACTTCAGCACAGGAACCAGGACACAGCCTCTGCAATGGAAAGAGAGCAGCAGGCCCCAGGAACCAGAGACAGGCCTATGCTATGGGAAGGGCAGCAGGCCTCAGGAAACAGGGAGCTGAAGTTATGCTGGAGATCCAGCGCTTCAGCACAGGAACCAGGACACGGCCTCTGCAATGGAGAGAGAGCAGCAGGCCCCAGGAACCAGGAACTAGGAACATGCACTAGGAACAAGGAACATGAACAGAGAAGTATTATGGGAAAGCTGTATTTAAAGGTCAGCGAACCAATAGCAGAAGGGGCGTGTGCTAGCATTGCCCTAATGACTGAACCCAGGCTGGGGCAGCAGTAATAGCTTGCACAGCTGCAGAATATATCAGGGGGAGAGTTCCAGGACTGCACAGGTCTGTAAGGCAAGGTAAGCAGTAAACTGAGGCGTGGATTCCTTACAGCTACCCACCCGGTCAACCTAACCACCCACCCTGGGCCAAGTACCCCCTTCACCCAATCCCTCTACCCCTAATGAACATTAAAATAAGTACTAAATACCAATACACAACCCACCCAGTCTGACTGCTGGAATCTCACAGCCCAGGAGAGGTTGCTGTGAGGCTACCGCAAGGCAAGCAAGAGAGAACAGGCTGCTACAGCTGTACTTTAGTGGATAAAAATAAAACTAGGCATTTGAGATCAAATCATTGCCATTCAACTGTTCCAAAAGTACTAATACAATTGATGAACAGTTATGCCACCCATAACAAATTCACTCTAAGTCTACTTGAGTTTGTCCTTACCAACAACTACTTCCTATTTGACAACAAATACTACCACCAGATACAGGGTATGGCAATGGGAACAAAATGTGCGCCCTCATATGCCAACCTGTATCTGGACTGGTGGGAGTCAGAAGTAGTTTTCTCAGAAGATTTAGAGGAATACAGTAACCATATCGAGCTCTGGACTAGATTTATTGACGATGTGTTCTTGCTATGGTGTGGCCCTCTGGATAAGCTTAAAACATTCATTAATATTCTGAACACAAACATATTTAATCTTAAACTGACCATGGAAGCCGACCCTCTTAGTATCTGTTTTCTGGATATTAAAATATATAGAGGAACCATGGGTGATCTGAGTACTACAATCTATCGGAAACCCACGGCTACCAACAGCCTACTCCAGGCGACAAGCCATCACCCAAAGGCTTTGGTACATGGTATACCAGTTGGTCAGTTTCTGAGGTTGAAACGTAATTGCAGTACCAATGCTGAATTCGAATATCAAGCCACTCTGATGACCAAGAGATTCACGGACCGTGGGTATAGTAAGAAGGTGGTTAAAAGAGCCTTTAAATGAGCTAAATTTACCCCTCGGGCTGACCTCCTTAAAGATAAAACGACACACACGGAACAAAAATTGATACGCTTTATTGGTGGATACAACAATCGGTGGCATCAGGCACGAAACATCTTCCAACGCCATTGGCATATACTAACATCGGACCCAGATTTACAGGGAGCACTGTATACTTACCCATCAATGGTGAGCCGTAGAGCTAGAAATCTACGTGACTCATTGGTACATAGCCATTACGTTGAACCACAAGCCAGCAACTGGCTCACATGTAAACCAGAGGGTACCTTTACCTGTCAGAGGTGTAAAGCCTATAAGAACATCAAAGTCAGCAAGACATTCACCAATCATGATGACACCAGAACTTACACTATACGTAAATTTATTAATTGTGTCAGCACAGGAGTAATCTATATTGGTACATGCCTATGTGGAACAAAATACGTTGGCAAAACGAGGAGACAATTCAAACAGAGGGTTCTCGAGCACCTCGGAACCATCAGAAATAAAAGTGACACTCCGATTGCCAGACATGTTAACTTTTGCCAAAATGGCAATACTGATTTAATCAGCTTCATAGCTATTGACAAATATTCACCCGGTATTCGGAAGGGGGACTGGGACTTGGACCTTCTTAAAAAAGAGGCAAGATGGATTTACACCTTGGGTACCATGTCCCCCAGGGGTCTTAACGAAGGGTTCATGTACTCTCCATTTATTTGAAGGAGTATAAAATGGTCCTCATTATCCCCACACTATCCATCTAGAGAACTCGTCTTCTAGCCTCCTACCTGACCTTCTGTTTTGGTTATGGGTCTGGTTCAAGGATCCATGTCTGAACAATAATCATAATCTTTATTAATAATACTTTGTCATGAACACATGAGTACTTTCATACATTATATTATTAGCATTTACCCACACCCTCACTCAAGACTTATCTAGTCCACAGTGCCTATTTTTGCCTAGCCAACATCACTGTATGCTAAAATAGGGTTTGAGCACCTTCCCTTAGGCACCTTTGTGTAAATACTGTGGGCATCTCTCTCCCCCGGCTGATTCACTGACTGTGTAGTCAGTGAATCATGACGTCACATCCAGGGGGCGGGACTTAGTGCTCGAGATAGAAATTTGCATGAACGCAGGGCTATTTAGCCGCATACCCTCTGGTGTGTCCCTCCCCCCTTGTACTGCCTTGAGGAAGCGGCTACGCGAAACGCGCGCGTCGGCAGATGGGTGCACGCGCAGGACTCTCTTGTACACATGAGTCAGCTGACGCCCGTGTTCGGCAGCAACTGCAGCGTGCAATTTTCAAATAAGGAGCTTCCCTGTGATCGGATGATCTGAAGGGAGCCCACACAAACCAAGATACTCTTCTCCCTGCTGTCACACGGTAGCAGTAAGCTGTTTGTCCTATTACAGCATTACCATGTATTTATATCTCATACCTCTCACTGAGTACTGATCCTTTAGAGATCAACTCTGACAACAGAGTTGGTGTTGGATCAGTACTGTTTATCATCCCATAGATATTCCCAATAGGTTGGTTACTATCACTACAATTACACCACCTTCCTGTGAGACGCTGAACAGATTATATACTTACCTTATCTGAGTCAGCCCTACCGTTGTATTAAGTGTGTGAGCCCAGTATGTTATGCCCACAATGTGGATAGGGACTTATTGGTATGACCCTGGACTCAACTTCACCTTACTCAGGGTTATATTCATAGCCAGTAAAATTGAGCTGATTACGTACAAACCTTACATTTATTTATTTATTTACAGTATCCCTAGCCTTATATCAGCTACACTATTAGTGGCCAGGATCCCATTCATTTAGCCAGTTGTACTGCCTCACTGTTGTTTGGCAGACCTGGCTAGGGTCCCTTTTATATGCTAGAGTGCTGTACATTTGCTTACTAGGGTTTGTATATACTGGCACATACTGTTACAGTAGCGAATAATAGGGTGCTTTGGTTCATCTGGACAGTGATTTACCATACCCACTGGTCCAAACTGCAGCATACATTAGTAGTGGATATTTGCAGTCATACTCTCATTGATCCAGAACACCACATTTAGTGTTCATATTAAGGATCCAAGCGTTTAATTCTAGTTTTATCACCCATTTTTTTAATTATTAAAATAAAGTTTATGTTTTAAAGTGTTCACCATATCACCACGTGTTTAGAGTGCCCTTAGTAGGTTCCTTTTTCTTGGGTTGTTGCTATATGTATTTATCTGTCAGATTGTATACAACATTATTTTCTACCCGGATAAGCAATACATTATACATTAAAACGTTTTGCATTTGTTTAAATATAAAAAATAAATAATTATTTTGTATATGTTGGTGAAATTAAATTTTAAAGTATATGTGTAACCCCCTGTAACCCTTGTATCCCCCCCCTTAAGTGAGATTGGAGTGGGTATTCTCTTCTAGCTACTTCACTAGGTGATGTGCTGCGTACCTGTTGGCAAACAGGAGGGCTGAGTGTTCCGCCGATGTTGTGGGGAGAACAGGACAGGATCACAGGTTACCTTTGTTCTTACTTGGTGCAGTGCCTCCAGTCAGCATGGGTCCTCTGTGATGGCAGGGGATGGCCCATACTGACACCTCATCTTCTTTTAGCAGACAGTGAATCACACTACTTTATATTTTCTTGGTCTTTATTGCATGCAGATTACATAACAGAGTAGTTACAGTCTTCCCTTCTAGCTGTGCCCTGACTCAGGCTTGAGGCCCAGGTCAGGCCTGCTAGACCTCTCCTCACATCTCCCTATGAGATGGAGGGCAGATGTTGCTCACTACACAGAGGGAGGAGAGAGAAGGACAAGGACCCAGAATTTAGGAAAGTGCCAGTATTTATCACCTGAGTTGCATGACTGTAACCCTGCCCCTTAACAGAGCAGGTTGAATACTGATTGGTTATCACACACTATAGATGAACCAATCAGTATTCTTCCCTCAGGCTGACACTTTCTGGTTGTTGCTAAGGCCCATCCTTGGATACGGCTAATGTATTCAAGTCTGCGAGACACAAAGCCTAAGAGAAGGAATTAACCCCTCCACTGCAGGACTTACACTGGAAAGGTCCAGGCAGAGAAGTAGCGGCCAGAGGCTAGGCTACACTCCTATATAGGATACAGCTATGCAAGCTGTGCCCTGGATGTGCTCTCTGGAGTGTACTGCTGTGTAACTTAGTCTCATCTGAACCTGGACCACAGATTCATCCACTATTCTACCATCTATTTCCTCGACCTCGGCTATGTGACCTCTACTATCCTCCTATCTCCAATCCCTGACTACGGCGAGTATACCTACTTCCAGACTTCTCCTACCCTGACCGGCTACAAAACTACGAACCTGCACATGGGACGTGGCCGCCCCGCTCCAGGTCGGTGTTTACCAATCTGCACCTCAGCCTCGCATTCCCGTCTTGTTTGTGGCGAGCACTTGTTACACAGTATAACCCTAATCATAAGAACTCCAACATTGTGCCGGCACCTACACATGGGCCCTACTGTATATAACATTGAGTCATAGGGACTCTGAGAGACATTGCCACATAACTGTGCAGCGCTTTAAATGTATTGTGATTGTATGTATATGATCCTCCCACAGAGGATCCGAAATATGCTTACATATCTGTGGCTATATGGGTTGATATAAATAAATTCTGGTTATTCATAGCCTGATGTCGTGTCCTACTGTATTGTCTGACCTTCGGCCACGTGCTCAGCTAGTGAGATAGCACCAGTCATAAGGGGGAGTAAAACTTGGGACCCTGCCTTAACATATAGAAGTCAATCTAAGGGAAATAACGAGGGGTTATATAAATTAAAAAAAATACTATCGTGTTAATATTTTAGTTTTTGTTACTTGTTAGCTTAGTTAGAAGTTAGTTTTAGTTACACGGTTAAGTAAAGTAGTCCATTTAATGGAGTTGATAAATTTAATTTCTTATATTTAGTTTACAATTTGTTAGTTTACTTTTACTTTTATAGTTGTATATGAAGAGTGAGAGGCAGAAGGACCACAGAAAATTCCATGAACTGGAATAAACTTATGAGGTCCTGGGAGGCCCAAACCACCATCACTACTACTGCCACCACTGCTGCCAGTAATATTACAACTGCCACCACATCAGCAGCAAAAGATTAAATAGTGGAAGAATTTGGAGAGGGCACCTTCTCACTCTGTCTCCTAAGTTTGGCACCAGGTGCAATTTGTTTTAGAAGTATGCTAGCTACAGAGAGGGAGGAGGCACTGCAGACACTGACTGAATTTGTACCGCTCGACCTCATATTTGTTAAAACTAGTGTCATGATGAAATTGCATCAGCATAATGATAATGGTTGCATTATTTCTGTTTCTGCCTTTGATATTGTTCAAGTTGAGGAGGAAGAAGGCACAGACATAAAGTAGGACATACTGTACAGTGAGGAGAAGGAGAGACAAGCTTGACAAATGCACTCGCTCATAGCAAGTTGATTTTAGTAGCTGGCGAGGCAGTGGCCCGCGGCAGAAGAGGAGAACTGAAGACCGTGGGAGTTGAGTAGCACCAGAGGAAGATAGCTGGCGGAGGGAGAAGAGGACCAGGGACCACCATGTCAGCGGAGCAGGGCAGCAGAGGTGTTAGGCTAAGGTCCCGTTGCACGCGTCCGCACGGCTGGCTTGCTTGCCGGCGGCGCGTACAACTCGCTGTACCGCGGGGGGCGTGGCCAAACGGGTCAGGGGGGGCGCGGCCATGACGTGAGGGGGCGCGGCCATGACGTGAGGGGCCGGAGCGGGAGGTGGGCGGGAGTGGGAGGATTTACAGGGAGGGGGGGGCGTGGCTTGAGCGGAGGGACCCGCTACTCTTCCCCCCCCTCCCTCCCTCCACGGGCTGCCACGGGCTGCAGGTAAGTAAAAAAAACACACACACGCAGGCACTCATACATACCTACATACACACACACACACACACAGGCAGAGACAGGCACGCACGCACTCATACACACACACACAGAGACAGAGACAGGCACGCACACAGACAGGCACACACACACACACAGGCAGGCACGCACGCACTCAGACACACACACAGAGAGGCACTCACGCTGCTTTCACTCCACACTCCTCCCCGCTCCCCGAAGCCTCTCCTCCTCCCGCAGCCTCCCCTCCCCATTGGCTCACAGCCACACCACGTGACGCGTCAACGCTAGGAAACACCATTCTGTGGTGTCTCCTAGCGGCTGACGCGCCACAGCGTGTAGTCAGCTGTGCAGCCAGTGGGGACCGGGACCGGCTCGCGAGGATTCCCCTGCTGGTGGGGAACTCGCCAACGAGCGCAGCGGGTCCCAGGCCTTAGACAGCAGCAGTGGCAGCAGGAGAAGAGCAATGACACCATGCGAGCAGCACAGGAGAATATATATTACATTATGGTTGAAATTCTTTCAAAGTTATACTCTTTATAAAAATTCAACCAAATAGATATCCCTTGGAGATGTAGTAACAGACAGTGCCAGTTAGATATGTGCACATTTTTTCTGCGGATGTGCATCCGCCTCGGATCGGTTGTTCCTTTTGTCCATGGCAATCCGCCTTTTGTGAATTTTTTTTCTATCACTGATAATAAGCGCTACAGATTAATTATTCGGAATCAAAAATTATAAGAGAGAGTGAGAGGAAGAGAGAGATAGAGAGAGAGATTAAAAAAAAAGAGACACAGCACCAAAATGAGTGAAACAAAAGGTGTATTTAAAACACACAAACACATATAGTAACTCACATGAGACATATTAAAAAGCAAACTGAGCTAGACTCTCCAAAGATGGTATACATAAGGGGAGCTCGGTCCCCGGATGTCTGCTTGCAGCACTTGGGAAGCAGAGAATATGCAAAATTGGCTGTTCAACAATATTGCACCGCTGAGGAGTCCAGCACGCGGCCACGTGCACGGATGCCAAACGGTAGAACCCTCTACTCGCAACTGCAAACAGCCACGCCGCTCATTGCTGACCAAGAGGTTCAACCCTGCATGTGTGATTGTGATAATATAACGTGACGTGACGACCTCAACAAATTTCGCACTGGAGTGCTTCATTATTGGTGATGTCACTATCATAGGGGTACCGATATATATACCCGTTACTCTGATCTGATAATCATGATTGCAAATCTGTGGCTAATCTTCCTCTGAAGGCACAAATTGTACATACAGTATTTCCAAAAACATGGAGTTAAAGGAATGATAGTCTCTACATCAACATTGTTTTTTTAAAGCAAAATTCACTTGAAAGAGAATTATAATGAATTCTAACTTTTAATTTGGGAAAATTATGTCTAACTTAGATCATGCCTTAGATTAAGACCAGTCTATATCCCATTAATAACAAAACATTATTTGTGAATAGTTTATAAAAAAATTCAACCTCAGGGAGGGGAATCCTAACATCCTTGTATTACAAAATGATGCAACAAATGCATGTTTATACAAATGTAATAAAATACACCCAACATCAAACATTAGAAAATACAATAAAGACATACAAATATCACATATTATAACCACCCCTATACAAAGGCATACACTAAGAACTATTAGAAAAAGAAAGTGTCCTGCACAGAGGGGGAGGCTAATTCAAATTATAAACACTACAATCACTTCATGAAGAAACATTTATTAAAATAGTTTTATTCATTTCCTACTCAGAAAAATCTAATTTATTTAAATAATTACACATGTTGGCAAAATTAATTATATTTATACATTTATTTTTAAAATATCAGTCTCTATTTAAAAATGTATATTCAAATAATTATTTTATAAAAACAATTTGCTAAAATAATTTATAAAATTCTTTCCCTCTATGGTGTCATCCCTTGGTGTGCTGCACCCTAAGGAAAAAAGAAATCTCAGGTACAAGCAGAAACTACATTTGTCTGTTCTTAAATGTCCTACTGTAAAAATGGCTTTAAGGATGTTTAGTTCTCAATTTAAATATCCAATGTTGTTCTCTACGTAGCAAATACAGATCCCTGTTGTCACCTCTAATATTGTCACCAAGGCATCCAATCAACGAAAAATGCAAAGCTACAGGATCACAATTGGGAACTTTGTGGAAATGGTCTAACAGGAAGGTGAGGGGTTTACCTTTATCTAATACTTGTTTAGTAATATTTTTAACATTCCTAAGGTGCTCAAAAATCCTTATCTTGAGACACCTACAGTAATGGTTTTCCCCACATACTGCAGTCCACAATTGCACTGCAGTACATAAACCACAAACTTGCTGTTGCAATTAATAAAATACTATTTTGAAGTCTTCCTTGGTGACAAATGATTGCACTTTGTTTGTTGGTTTAATTGATAAACAGGCCTTACATCCAGAACATTTAATACACCCTTTTGGTCTCTTAATCTGAGTGCCCCTAGAGCCAGTATAAGGTAGTAAACTGGGAGCCAAGATTGATTTTAAATTTGACCTTCCTGAATACCACTTGTGGCTGTGTAGGCAACACATTACCCAGAATTGGGTCGAATCTCAAAATGTTCCAATGATGGAACAATATATTTTTGATCTTACAATGTGCCCCATTGTATTGTGTGTCAAACATGGGCACTTTATTGTCACGTTTCTTCACTTTTTTTTAAATCGCTGAATCACTATTAGCAATATCCATTACTTCAACGGTCCCCCTTAAAATAAGTGAGCCGTCATCCCCCTTGGGGCCTGTAGTTTCAGGGGATGCTACTAGACTTTAATAAAGCTCCTCTATCCTGTTTGAACACTCTATGTTAAGCCTTATCTACCACTTTTTTTTATATATTTCTTTTTCTCAATATTATCTTTTAAGAGAGTGGCTTGTTCTTCAAATCCGGAGATCTCCTTACAGTTCCGCCTCAACCTGAGGAACTGACTGTATGGGATATTGTTAATCCACCATTGATCATGATTGCTCATGGGATCCAAATAAGCATTCACACTCACATCCTTAAAGTGGGTCTTGATGCAGATCTCACTATCAATAGCATATATCTCAGAATCTAGAAACATGGCTTTTTGGACCCAACGATTCCATGTTGAACTTAAATTTTGACAGTTAGCATTTAATCCGGAAACAAAATTGGTCAAAGATTCCATATCTCCATCCCAAATGATGATAATATCATTGATTTATCTCCTCCACAGTATCAACTGACATGACTACATGAGAACTACGGTTCCGTCTATTGGAGCATGTAAGAAATATCGAAACAACTGAACATGATCTAATAACAGGCAGAAAAATAACTGCAGTGGCCAAACATTTGAAATTAAAACATGGCTCTGATCCAAATCAATTGGGAGCATTTGCCATTGACAAGTCTATCTGGGCATCCATGGAGGAGATTTGGAAAAAATATTGTTGCAGCGAGAGTGTTGTTGGATTACAAAATTGGATACTTTGTTACCACAGGCATTAAACGATTATATGGGCTATGCCATGGTTTTTATGATCCATCCCTTTGGCAAATTTGGTTTATTTCATTTTACAGTTTTAAAATGTAACCACTATATCCAATTTTGTTACTTTGACTCTGAGTTACATAAGAAGTTTAAATCTGAGTATTTCTGTATACAATGCTGCATATTCTGTGCTGTTTAAATATATCTTGTTGTTAAATATTCATGTATCTTATTATATATGGGTCAATTGACATACCATTGGATGTTACTGTACAGTATAGGGTTTATGAGAGGTGATCTGCAATCACATATTTATATCTATCTAATACTCAATGTCTGGATATATTTAACCTTTTACCATCATTATGAAGTGTTAAAGATGCATTTATCTTGCTGAGTATATAATTGTATTTATTTATTTTATTTATAAAATGTTTTACCAGGAAGTAATACATTGAGAATTACCTCTCGTTTTCAAGTATGCCCTGGGCATAGAGTTAAGACAAATAATACATGGTGTCATGATAATGTCATGAGATATTGGGTATTTTTAATCCCTCTGGTGCTTGAGGGGTTAATGAGCTACATTTTTAAGAAAAATACAAAATACTGAGTCTGAAACAGGTCAGAACTGTTTCTTTGAACTGCTCTGAATTTCAAAGGGATTTACTTGGGGAGGGGTGTCCGTGTGGATGGCCCACTCAAGGTGTCAATTGAATTAATCAAGGTCTACAGACAGGGTTGGGGGAGAACAGCTTCAAGGTATTTTGTAGAAGGGGTGGGCTCATGAAGGGGCCCTAAAAAGAATTGTACTTAAGTCTGGGGGAGGTTGTTACAAGAGATCTGTCCAGGGGCATGCTTGGAAAGCATAGCAGACCTCATCTTCTGAACCAGTGCCTCTCTGGGAAAAATCCATAGCATGTGGTAACGTACTGTATAGGATTTTCTGTTTTACCCCTTTTATTTTAAGAAGCTGCTCTGCCTTATATTGTAATTGTATGTTTATTTTGTAATACCTTTTCTGTAATTCAAGCACTGTATTTTTATATATATTAAACCATTTAATAAGTAATGCTTTGGGCTCTGAATGAACTTTGTGCACGCTGGAGAGAATAACTTGCTAAATTCAGGCACATGTTACTACAACTGATTGTGTATTAGAGTGCATAGTTTTTCCTATAATAAACAGGGACCTGAGGCCCTGGCGGATATTTTAGTCTAAGATCTTTTATCATATCTGCATAACCTCAGGTGGTGGCAGTGGATGGTTATGATGTGCAATTGAGTAGGGGGTTAATGCTAACTAGCTGGTTCCTTGCAGAGGAGAAAGGGGGGTTGCTAGAGAAGCCTTTGTGTATTAACCCTGGTTGCATATCTAAAGTCACGTGCTCACTTGTGTGCTGTTCGTGGCGGTGGTATATTGGGACGGTTTGAGGAGAGATATAACCCATTTGAGGGACCCCTGAGTGGGTGAAGAGTGGGTACGCTTGCGAGCGTCGGTATTAACCCTTGTCCCGTATGCAGGTCGCGTGCTAGCAGGGGGTCTTACGTGACAAATGGTGGCAGAGGTGGGATAACAATTTGTAATTTTGTTAATATCAGAGCTTTTTAGTGGTTTGCGTTTACGCCTGTGGGATAAACGAAACATTAAAAAGTGACTGACCTGTGTGAGTCTTGCGAGAGATCACAGCTCAGTACCCCAAAGCTATTACTCAATGCTATTTTTATAAAACATACAAGCAGACAGTTTCGTCCCCCCCCTCTTGTTTTTCTTTTGCTATCTTTTTATTTTGAGTAAAGTGTAGTGAATATGGCTACTTTATACCGACGCCAGACAAATGAGGCACTGATGGCTCTGTGTGAGGAGCGTGATCTCCAATGTCTGGGTAAAAATAAAGAAGAGCTCGTACAAATCTTGCTGGAGAAAGATACTGAGCAAGATGCTACACTGGGCCAGGACGACCGCAGCAGCAGAACGGAGGGTGGCTTAGCTCTGGAAATTGCCCATGGGTCAAGGAACCCAGGACTATCATATTCTGAGGACTCCAGCAGTTCTCAGCCTGCCAGTGTCTTGGATGTGTACTTGCAAACTACTCTCAAGTACCTAGGACCAGCAGATGACGCAACGCGATTGCAGCTCATCCTCCAGTTCCAAGAGCACGAAGCAGAAAGAGAAAGACAAGCTGCAGAAAGAGAAAGGCGAGCTGCAGAACGTGACGCAGCGAGATATGCTGCAGAACGGGAGGATGCGAGATATGCTGCAGAATGTGACGCAGAAAGAGAAAGACAAGCTGCAGAACGTGACGCAGAAAGAGAAAGACACGCTGCAGAACGTGACGCAGCGAGATATGCTGCAGAACGGGAGGATGCGAGATACGCGGCGGACCTAAGGCACCAGCTGGAACTTGCCAAGCTCCAGAGGGAATCGCCAGCCCCCAGCAGCGGAGATTCCAGCCCGTCCAGGCCACGGATGGAGCATTTCCCAAGCCTGGCGAAAGATGGGGATCTGGACACTTTCCTGCGGGGGTTTGAAAAAACCTGCAGGCAGCATCAGTTGCCGCGTGCCCGGTGGGCGGCATATCTTACACCCACCCTGAATGAAAGAGCCATGAATGTCGTCGCAGATTTGCCGGAGCACCTGGACCAAGATTATGAGGCCATCAAAGCTGCATTGCTGCACCGTTTCAACGTCACCCCTGAAACCCACAGGCAAAAGTTCAGGGCCCTTCAGCACGAGGGTCCCGGCGGCTTTTCTGAGCTGGTGGGGCATCTGACATCTCTGTGCAAGCAGTGGGTTGGAGGGCTGGAAGTGGAAAGCTTTGAGGGGTTATTGGATCTTGTGGTTCATGAGCAATTTTTAACCCTTTACCCACCTGAAGTGAGAAAGTGGGTTAAGGACCGAGATCCTAAGTCAGCCACCGAGGCTGGCAAGCTTGCAGATTCATATGCGGCTAACCGGAATCCAGAGGTTAACAAGGGGGTCCCGGGATGGAAGAGGGGTGAATCCTGTGAAACCCCACAACGACCGCCCTTTAAGCCTGCTGGGGCTTCATCTGGGGGGGGGATCCGCCCACCTGGGCAGGGAGATACCCGCCAGTGTTTTACCTGTCAAAAGCAGGGGCACATCAGCCTCGACTGCCCAGACCGGATGAAGCCCGCCGCTGCCTCTGGAGAGGATCACCCCTCGGGAGTACGCCTAGGGGCTTGTGTGGTATCTGGGTCGCGAGAAAACAGAGGTGCCCACTTGCAATCAGTCCTGGTGGGTCAGAAACTCACCCAAGGACTGAGCGACTCTGGCGCTACCCTTACCCTGGTGCGGCCAGGACTGGTGCGGCCTGAGGAAATCATTCCTGGGAGGGTTCTGCATATGGGGGTGGCGGGAGGAGGCCGCCACGTGTTGCCGGTGGCAAAGGTATACTTGAATTGGGGTGCTGGGCAGGGTGTGCGGGAGGTGGGAGTAATGAATTATATTCCTACTAATGTGTTGCTAGGTAATGATCTTGGAAAGATGGTTACCTACTATGAGACCGCTGTAACCCAACCAGATCAGGTACTCGCCGAACAGTTCAAGGTACTAACGCACAATGGGGACTGGGGAAGGGTGAGTGACAGGTGTCGCACTAGAGTGGGGGGGGGGTGTGGCAGCCTCCCCGTACAATCCCTCCACACCAACCAGACCGTCCACCAGGGAAATGGAGAGAGAGGCTTGGAAAGACATATAAAGCAAGACTACGAGGCACAGGGACCGTCCGCCGAGGGAAGAGAGAGTGAGTCTGGGAGAGGTATATACAGCAAGGCCACGAGGCACAGGGACAGTCAGCCGAGGGAAGAGAGAACGAAGCTGGGGAAGCGATATACAGCAGGCCAACGAGGCACAGGGACCGTCCGCAGAGGGACGAGGGAGCAAGGCGGGGAGAGAGATATACCGCAGGACAGCGAGGCACATGGACAGCCTGCAGAGGGAAAAGGGAGCGAGGCTGGGAGAGATATACAGAGGCGGCACATTTTATTTGAGTGCGGCTAGCTCCGCAAGCCTGGGGATGCCCCGGCATGCTAGCCGCACTCCCTCGGCATGCCGCGCTTCATCGACGTGCGGTCACGCATCATCGGGTGCCTGCGCCCCCTGCACGCGCGTCCAGGGCTCCACGAGGGAGCCCTGGTGTCCCGCGATGTGGGGGACGGCGGCAGGGGGTTCCGGGGGACCCGGCGGACCCGGCAGCGGGAGGGAGAAAGCCCCGATCGGAGGGCGCTCCTCCGTGTCTTCGGCGTGCGCCCGGCACCCTCTGGCGCGTGCCAGGTTACTGCTGCGGCCGAGAACGGGCAAATGCTCAAATAAACTCGGCCGCAGCAGTATCTACCACAAGAGAAAGCAAGACAGCAAGACACAAGGACAGTCCGCAGAGGGAAGAGAGGGTGAGGCTGGGAGAGATATCTACAGCAAGAAAAAGCAAAGCGAGGCACAGGGCCAGGCCGCAGAGGGAAGAGAGAGCGAGGCGGGGGGAGATATATCCAGCAAGAAAGAGCAAGACAGCGAGGCAGAGGAACCCAGAGGAAAGGGTGAAGGTTTTATTTGTTTGAACGCGGGACTAGCGTGTAAGCCAGACCCTTCGCTCATTTTAAGGAGGGAGATGTCATGATAATGTCATGAGATATTGGGTATTTTTAATCCCTCTGGTGCTTGAGGGGTTAATGAGCTACATTTTTAAGAAAAATACAAAATACTGAGTCTGAAACAGGTCAGAACTGTTTCTTTGAACTGCTCTGAATTTCAAAGGGATTTACTTTGGGAGGGGTGTCCGTGTGGATGGCCCACTCAAGGTGTCAATTGAATTAATCAAGGTCTACAGACAGGGTTGGGGGAGAACAGCTTCAAGGTATTTTGTAGAAGGGGTGGGCTCATGAAGGGGCCCTAAAAAAGAATTGTACTTAAGTCTGGAGGAGGTTGTTACAAGAGATCTGTCCAGGGGCATGCTTGGAAAGCATAGCAGAACTCATCTTCTGAACCAGTGCCTCTCTGGGAAAAATCCATAGCATGTGGTAACGTACTGTATAGGATTTTCTGTTTTACCCCTTTTATTTTAAGAAGCTGCTCTGCCTTATATTGTAATTGTATGTTTATTTTGTAATACCTTTTCTGTAATTCAAGCACTGTATTTTTATATATATTAAACCATTTAATAAGTAATGCTTTGGGCTCTGAATGAACTTTGTGCACGCTGGAGAGAATAACTTGCTAAATTCAGGCACATGTTACTACAACTGATTGTGTGTTAGAGTGCATAGTTTTTCCTATAATAAACAGGGACCTGAGGCCCTGGCGGATATTTTAGTCTAAGATCTTTTATCATATCTGCATTACCTCAGGTGGTGGCAGTGGATGGTTATGATGTGCAATTGAGTAGGGGGTTAATGCTAACTCGCTGGTTCCTTGCAGAGGAGAAAGGGGGGTTGCTAGAGAAGCCTTTGTGTATTAACCCTGGTTGCATATCTAAAGTCACGTGCTCACTTGTGTGCTGTTCGTGGCGGTGGTATATTGGGACGGTTTGAGGAGAGATATAACCCATTTGAGGGACCCCTGAGTGGGTGAAGAGTGGGTACGCTTGCGAGCGTCGGTATTAACCCTTGTCCCGTATGCAGGTCGCGTGCTAGCAGGGGGTCTTACGTGACACATGGTTACAAATACAGTTACATAAATGAACAGGGTATACATTATAAACAAGACATAAAGGGTGGGTGATATGAGACTAAGTTCCTTCCAATTTATGCAGCATTGAGGCCAGGGATTTAAAGATAGCACAACATTTCCAGTATAATGGGTCTGGGTTTTTGTTATATCAAACACTTAACACCTTTATTCTTGGTCATCTTAAAAGTATTTGTACCATAATTCATGAGTTAGATTTGTTTTGTTTTGTCTTATGTGTAAACTGTATCTCTTTACTCAAAATATGTAGATCAGCTGCTGATATACGTACTGTAGTACAGAAAACAGGAATACAAAGCGCGCTGTCCCTAAACTTCTTTATCTCCTCTGAATTGTTGTTATTATTTCCCTGCAGCTCCCATTCACTTCAAAACATATAAAACAAAAAAAAAGGGTGCAATAAGGAAACAAAAAGCAAGATGAGTACTGATAAAATCACTTTTATGCTTTAAAAAAAAACACATAAGTGCTTACAACATTAAAACACCAAAAAGAATAAATTATGAAAAAACACAAATAAGTTTTGTGCACCACTTGAATAACAACTCCATAGGATAAGATCAAACAAGACCACTCAAACCAAAAGGATTACAAGATGTAAACAAGGGACTCAGTTCTATCTGCACATGGTATATGCAAAGAACTTAACTTATGGTTGGTATCCTCGTGGAGTTATAAAAACGGGTACACGGCAGCTTACGGATCTCAATCGTCACGGGTCACGTGCTGCATACTGACTTCACCTCTACGCATTTCTCGCACCAATAGCGCTTCATCAGGGGCTGGTCTAAGGTATCCTGAGTCGGGGTTTAAATACCAGCAAGCTAGTACCTGCGTGCCAATCAGGAACATATCAGGACATTGCTAACAAGCCAACCAATCATCGCATTGTCAGTGTAAACAATGCTGAAACTAATAAAAAACAAATAAGCACATAAAAAGCAAAAAATAAATAAAATATATGCAATCCATACAGGGCATAGAGCCATGCAAAGAAACAAATAACAAAACATGCATGACATATAAAACAAATGTACAAATAAAGAGTATACATACACATTGTCATTATAAACAATACTAAAGCCAATGAAAACATACAAGCTTACAAAAAGCAAATAAGTACATAAAAGGCAATACAATCCATACAGGGCATAAAGCCATGCAAAAAAAACCAAACAAATAAGAACACATACATGACGTAAAACAAATGTACACATAAGGAATATACATACACAAAAACAAAATGTAAACATATGTAACTTATTAGTTGCTTAATGTACATAAACACATAACTCCTAAAACACAATAAACGGATAAATGTATATCCTAATAAACCAGAAAGTATATCGTCAAAGCATATAATACATGGACAAATAATGTCATACATGAACCCATAAAAGAACACATAATGTATACCTTGATAAATTAGTGATGTATAAAAAATTTAAATAAATATATAAAGATATCCCAGTGAACATCAATACATATATCATCCATATTAGAGAATATAAACCCACTATGGAATATAAATGATAATATTAAATCTTAGATTCCTCCACATAACAAGCAAAGAAAAATACCAAACAACATGCATTCAAAACACAGGATCTGGATGTCATGGAGTAATGGATAAAGCAAATATTATTTCAAGAAGGGAACTAGTTCTATTAATTCATTCTTACCTCCAAGTGCCTTTCTGTTTAGGGTATAAATCCAAAAGTGTTCCCCAGGGATGTGGGGACAATCCTTACAGGAGAACTTCTTGCCCTCCCCCTGATAGATTGCAGTCTCAGGCAGGAAGGTATATGTGAACAGGAAAACACTTTATTCTTACACACTGCAGTTGGTCAGCATACACGGCTCACACAGTGGTTACAGCAGTTCTTGGGGCTCCACCTTCAGGATAAAGGATTGGACCTCCACTGCAGGTACAGGGCCCACACAGCAGCCCTTGTTCTTCCCTGACTCCCTTTTAGAGCCAGGGGTATGGTCTCACTAATAACTCCCCAAGGGGAGAAGACAGTAAGTGCACAGCCAATCTGCACTTCTGGGTGAGAACCTGTCACTCTCAAGGGTAGGGACAACTAACTAACTTTGGTAGTGCAGCCCCTTAGGTACAAGAAAAGCAGGAACCAGGTCTGAGTCCTGATTGGACACACAGGCCTAGTTGCACCACCTCCCCTGTAAATCACTGAAGCTGCTGGGGGTGGCGAAAACCCATGATTAAGCCTGCTCTTACCAGGGCTAACTGCCAGGAGAAGGGCAGACTGGTAGCCAGAAACCAGTCCTGGCTACATATATATTTCCCTTGTCTGCATTGACCCTGATGTTATGTTTTTTTCTAATGCCTAATGTACTGTATGTGAGGGTTTGCCCTATTCCACCATTTGCTATACTGGATTGTGCGGTCTAAGGGGTATGAGGATAATTGTTTGCCTCATTACTCTCTACTTTTGAATAATAGGGCGTTATAATAGGATTATTTCCCTTTCAGTATAAGGTGTATTGTATGTATTAGACATTACTCAGGGACTTCTTGTTATGTGAGGACACTGCAGACTGTTTTAAAACTGATGTGATGTTATAATACAATTGTTTATCTTTTGGTATACCAGAGTGCTATTGTGGGATTATTTCTCTTTAGGTATTCATATTATTATATCCCAAGCACCATCAGTAGCTTTATTCAAATAGCTTATATTAACTGATTGTGGTACCAGTGATCTTTGGGTCTGGAGCAGGTACTTTGTTATATAGTACAAAAGTGAAGCAAAATCATTACATCAACCTGTCTAATATTAGAACTACCAGTTATAGTCTTTGAATAATTATTTATAATTTATAATTATTTTTAAAGTAGACATTTGGGGGGGGGGAAGACAAGGTGGATGTAGTTTTGGTGGAGGTCATTGTGGTGGTGGCAACATTAGTTGTGACTTATCTGATAAAGTTACATTGGTTAAAAGTGGTGCTGGTGATGATCCAGCTACAACTAGCACTCAGCCATCATAACAGTCACAGCAAGTATAAGCAAAAAGACAATAATGACACTGTCAATGAATCACATCCACAACAATATCACTGTGGAAGGTCCACTTACCCTCTCCCCCCCCCCCCGTCTGTCTAGTAGATGACAATGAACTTCAAGTTCAGAAGAGATAAAAGGGGAACTGAAAAAAATGTAAGTCAGCCAGCTATGTCCCTATCCCAAGTTAGTACTGTACTTCTGAAACTAAAATTAATAATATGTGGAAGCATAATAATGAGAATGAATAAAACTGTCAGTTGAACTGAAAAAAAAAAACAATATTCACCACCACCACTACTACTGACACCAATGCCAGATTCTGCTCTGCCTGAGGCTGTTACAGCTGCCAATGCCAACAACAAGCCCACCATTAAGTTATTTTCAAAAGGTTTATCCTTCATGTCACAGTTCAAAAAAGCAATTAGTGCTGAACATGTAGTGAAATTGATGCTAGTAGACTCTGAAAAGCTGTTCAAACAGTCAGATGTTGAAGAGAGAGAGAGCTACAAATTAAATCACAGGGACTTGACGACTTTGAGGACCAGGGGGTTGTTCTTGATGATTCATTTGTTCAAATCTCACTTGTGATGATGATGAGGATGTTGCTGATGCTTTCAAGACTGATTTAAGTGGCATTGGTGTGGTGGTGGTGGTGCCCTGAGCAATGATATTGAAAATAATAATGTTTCAGATCTTTTATTTATAAAATGTATTAGCAGGAAGTAATACATTGAGAGTTACCTCTCGTTTTCAAGTATGTCCTGTGCACAGAGTTATAATGACAAATACATGGTTATATTTAATTAACAGAAGTTATACATTCAATTTACAGAAATTGTAACACAGCATCTAAAACATCGGAGAATGGCAGCTTTAGATTCTTGAGTCAGAAGGGACAGAGGCATCTTACCATAAATGTACCAAAAATTGAAAAAGGGCAATCAAATTAGCAAAAATGGATAATGAAAAAAGGATTGCAATAGAAAGTAAGGTCAACCCTAAAATGTTCTTTAAGTACCTTAATAACAAAAAAATTAGAAAAGAAAATATAGGACGCTTTCAGTTTGAGATGGGCAGGCAGATTATTGGAGATAAGGAAAAAGCTGAGGTATTAAACAAATTCTTTGCCTCTGTGTTTACCAGGGAAGAATCCATTCAATAGTAGTGCTGCAGGAAGAAACCACACCCCTATATTAATGAACAATTGTTTAACTGAGGAAGAAGTTCATAGGTGGCTTGATAAAATTAAAGTAAATAAGGCATCTGGCCCCGATGGCATACATCCAATAGTTCTCAAGGAGTTAAATTTAGTAATAGCCAAACAATTTGTCATGCTGCACCCACCAAAAACAGGACTAGACCGCGGGGCTGAGGTGGGGATGTATATAACCGCCGCCCTACAACCACGGAGCCAGGTCCAGAATGCGTAGTCGGAGACGTGGAGCTGGGTCGGGGTAGGAGAGTTCGGGGAAGCCGTGGTACTTGCCGTGATCCGGAGTTGGAGAGAGAAGAATGGTCGTTATCCAAAGCCGTGATCGAGGAGAGGAGAGAGCGGGGGTCCAATAACAGGCCAAAGTTCAGGGGTAGAGAAGAGACAGGTCCCGGTACGAGCAGGGGTCACAATACGAGTCAGGCAAGGCACAGGAACAGGCAAGATCCAAGAAGCAGCAAGCACAGCACAACAGTGTTTATGTTCAGCAAAGTGAAAGTGAAACAGGAAGGTATTTAAAGGGGAAAGTACCAATCAGGAACTAGCAGATGATGACCTCACACATAAACCATGAGCCGATAGGGTAGTGCAGGATTGGCTGCTGGTGTAACACAGGTGATGCTGCTAGTGTTCGTTGGCGCGCGGTGTGCGCGCGTACGAGGAGTGTGACGCAGAGTGGGTGCCGTGGTGATACTGCTGGAGCGCGCCTCCACGGATGAAGCATTGCGCAGCTGCGTGCGCACAGATAGCGGTCTGTAAATGCCAGAGGTACAGCCACGTGACGCGTGCTGGGGCCGGAGCCTGGCGGCGATCCTGACAGTACCCCCCCTTCAGGGGAGACCTCCGGACGACCCAGGGCAGGCTTCAAAGGGTATTTGTGATGAAAGGCCCTGACCAATCTGGAAGCGTGTACTTGTTCCCGAGGGATCCATTCACGTTCCTCTGGACCAAAACCCCTCCAATGAACGAGGTATTGCAGTTTCCCCTTTGATACTCTGGAGTCGTTTATTGTCTGCACCTCAAACTCCTGTTGACCCTCCACAAGAACAGGCTGAGGTGGCAAGTCTCGAATGGATGATTGGGGATCCTGGATAAAAGGTTTCAAAAGTGAAATATGAAAAGCGGAAGGAATCTTCATGGTTGCCGGCAATTTAAGCCGGTAGGTGACAGGATTGACCCTCTCCGTAATGACGAATGGGCCAATGAATATGGGTGCCAATTTGGGTGAAGAGTCCTTGAGACGAATATTCTTCGTTGAAAGCCAGACCTTTTGTCCCGGAGTAAAAGATGGAACCTCCCGACATGACGATCGGCTTGTTTCTTCTGCATATTGATGGCTTGTCTCAGGTTCCCCTGAATCTTCTCCCAAGAGTCCTGGAGGCACTGGATTCTGTCCTCGGCGGTGGGAACTCCCGAACTGGAGACTGTGGAAGGAAAGGCCAAGGGATGAAATCCATAATTCGTGAAAAAAGAGGACTGTTGAGTGGACTCATTTCTAAGATTATTATGTGAAAATTCTGCCCATGGGAGGAAATCAGACCAATTGTCCTGTGAATCCAAGACAAAACAGTGAATGAAGTGTTCTAATGACTGATTGGTCCTTTCCGTTTGTCCATTCGTTTGTGGGTGGTAACCGGAGGAGAAATGAAGTGAAATGCCCAGATGTTGGCAGAAGGCTCTCCAGAATCTGGAGATAAATTGCGAACCTCGGTCTGAGACTATGACTTGTGGAGTACTGTGGAGTCTGAAAATCTCCTTGACGAAGACCTCTGAGAGTTTAGGCGCGCTGGGCAAACCTTTAAGTGGGATGAAATGCGCCTGTTTAGAAAAGCGGTCCACGACCACCAGTATGGTGTTCATCCCTTTAGAGCTGGGTAACTCCACGATAACATCCATGGAGAGATGTGTCAATGGGCGATCTGGAATTGGTAGTGGTAGAAGAAGGCCTGCCGGCCTATTGCGTGGCGTTTTATTCTGAGCGCATATGGGACACGAAGCCACAATTTTTTTTATGTCTTTGCGCATGCCTGGCCACCAGAAGGTGCGCTCCAACAAGTCGATTATTCTCTTGGTGCCAGGATGACCAGCGGTCCTGGAAGCATGACCCCATTCCATCACTTTCCTGTGGAAGTTTGTGGGAGTGAACAGGCGTCCTTCTGGAACCTTGAGGCCTACAGGGATGTTACGTTGAGCCCTGGTAATGTGTGGTAAGGCGTCAAAGGTGTTGGCAGACAAAATACATGCGGGATGAAGTATAGTCTGTTGACGATCCTCTGCTCTGTCCTCGACCAGGAATTGTCTGGATAGTGCATCGGCTTTTACGTTTTTGGAACCACGAATATATGATATAAGAAAGTTAAAACAGGTGAAAAATAGGGACCACCGTGTCTGTCGTGACCCCAAGCGACGCGCACCTTCAATGTAGGGTAGATTCTTGTGGTCAGTCAGGATAGTGACCGGAGTCTCTGTACCCCCGAGAAGGTGTCGCCATTCTTCTAAGGCCATCTTTATTGCGAGGATTTCACGGTTTCCTACATCATAGTTTCTCTCCGCAGTAGAAAATTTTGGAAAAAAACGCACATGGATGCAGGTGGGATGCAGGCGGGCCTGTGGGTTTTTCCTCTGAGACAGTATTGCCCCAACTCCTACGTCGGAAGTGTCCACTTCCAGCGTGAAAGGTAACCCTGGATCTGGGTGTACCAAGATGGGAGCAGAAGAAAAGGCTTTCTTTAATTTTTCAAACGCTCTGGTGGCTTCGGGAGACCAGTTTGTTGGATCTGCCCCTTTTTGGGTTAAAGCCGTAATAGGTGCCACTATAGAGGAGAAGTTTTGAATAAAACACCGATAGTAATTTGCGAACCCAAGAAATCTTTGGACGGCTTTAAGAGATAATGGACACGGCCAGTCCGTAACTGCTTTGACCTTGTCGGGAACCATGGCGAGTCCGGGTTCCGAAATAATGTAACCGAGGAAGGAGGTTGAAGACTGATGAAAGTGGCATTTCTCGAGTTTGGCAAAGAGCTTATTCTCCCGTAGCCTTTGAAGAACTTGTTTAACATGTACTGGATGTTTCTGAATGTTTTTGGAGTAGATCAAAATGTCATCCAGGTACACGATTACATGTTGGTTTAACAGGTCTCTGAAGATTACATTAACGAAGTCTTGAAATACGGCTGGCGCATTGCAGAGACCAAACGGCATCACTAGGTACTCGTAGTGCCAATCGCGAGTATTGAAGGCCGTTTTCCACTCGTCCCCCTGACGAATCCTTACCAAGTTGTAGGCCCCTTGTAGATTCAACTTGGTAAAGATGTTGGCGCCCTGTAGCCTATCGAACTGTTCGGAGATTAACGGGAGAGGATAACGATTCTTTACAGTAATCTTGTTGAGTCCGCGATAGTCAATACAAGGGCGGAGCGAGACATCCTTCTTTTTTACAAAAAAGAAGCCTGCGCCAGCAGGTGAGGAAGATTTTCGAATTAAACCCCTCTGAAGATTCTCCTGAATGTAGTCTTTCATAGCTTTAGTCTCAGGTAGAGACAGTGGATAGGAGCAACCTCTAGGCGGAATGGCACCGGGCAACAAATCGATGTGGCAGTCAAACGGGCGATGCGGTAGAAGTTCCTCTGCTTGCTGTTTGTTGAACACATCCCGGAAGTCTTCGTATTCTACTGGAAGTTATACTCTGTCTGGATCAGGTACAGATACTCCCGCCAAAGCCTTTCAAGGGGGTAAGCAATGCTTCTGACATTGAGGGCTACAGCGGATAGGCAAAGACTCCGTCCAGTCGATTAGGGGGTTGTGTGTCTGCAGCCACGGAAGCCCCAGTATGACATCTGCTGAGGGGGTATGGATGGCGTCCAATTGTACAGTACAAGGAGCTTTCAAAAGAACTATTCATCCCAAGGGCAGTACAAATGACTCAGTGTCATCCCTTTAGGTTGGAGGAAAGGAGATTTCACCCGTTACAAAGGAAAGGGTAGTTAAAATGTGGAATTCATTACCCATGGAGACAGTTATGGCAGATACAATAAATTTGTTTAAAAAAAGATTGGACATCTTTTTAGAAAATAATGGTATACAGGTGTATTCCTAATAATTAAACATGGGAAGAATGTTGATCCAGGGAGTAAGCTAATTCTTGTAGTCAGGAAGGAATTTATTTTCCCCTTATGAGATATCATTGGATGATATGTCACTGGGGTTTTTTGTTTGTCTTCCCCTGGACCAATAAGTAAGTACAGTATATACAGCTTAACCCTGTTATAGCGCGGTCCTCGGGGGCCACCCACGACCACCGCGTTATAAACAGGGTGGTGGGGTAGCGGCAACAGCACACAGCACTTACCCGGCATCTGGCAGCTCTTCTCCCTGTCTCTGCTTCCTGCTTCTGCTTCCTGCTTCTCCTTCCGTCTTGCGAGAGCAAGCTCCCTTAAAGATACAGTGTGACTCTGTGTGTGTGTGTATTTGACTGTGTGTCAGTGTGTGTGTGTGTGCAGTGTGCTGTGAGTGTGTGCAGGGTGCTGTGAGTGTATGCAGTGTGCTGTGAGTGTATGCAGTGTTCTGTGAGTGTGTGCTGAGTGTGTGCAGTGTGCTGTGAGTGTATGCAGTGTGCTGTGAATGTATGCAGTGTGCTGTGAATGTATGCAGTGTGCTGTGAGTGTGTGCTATGAGTGTGTGCAGTGTGCTGTGTGTGTGTGTCAGTGTGTGTGTTTGCAGTGTGCTGTGAGTGTGTGAGTGTGTGTGTGTGTGTGTGTGTGTGTGTGTGTGTGTGTGTGTGTGTGTGTGTGTGTGTGTGTGTGTGTGTGTGTGTGTGTGCAGTGTGCTGTGAGTGTGTGCAGTGTGCTGTGAGTGTATGCAGTGTGCTGTGAGTGTATGCAGTGTGCTGTGAGTGTATGCAGTGTGCTGTGAGTGTGCAGTGTACTGTGAGTATGTGCAGTGTGCTGTGAGTGTGTGCAGTATGCTGTGAATGTATGCAGTGTGCAGTGAGTGTGTGCAGTGTGTGTGCAACAACAAAAAAAAACTTTAAAAAAAAATGTAAATTCGGGGTCCACGCTCAAACGTTATGCGGATCCGCGTTATAGCGGATCGCGCTATAATGGGGTTGAGCTGTATATAGGATAAAGTATGTGTTGTCTAAATTTAGCATAGGTTGAACTTGAAGGACGCATGTCTTTTTTCAACTTCATCTACTATGTAACTATATAACTATGTAACTATGGTAGTGGGAGAGGTTAACTACTTAATTACCATAGCAGTTATAACCACTAAGGTAAATAAGGGGTTAATCCATCCCGTAACCTTCCCAGGAGGCCTTAACACCCACCCTCAGGCAAGTACATTACACCCTTCACCCACCCCATTAAAACACAAACATGGTAGAAAGGCCTGACGCCCAATCATTAAATCACCAGAAACCCCTTAATTACTTTAGTGGTAGTAATCACTAAGATAATGAAGGGGTTAACCCCACCTGCAACCCTCCCAGTAGGCCTAACCACCCACCCGGGGTAAACTACCCCCTTCACCCACTCCTTCTTCCCAAAACAAACCAAGTACTTCAGTTTAAACCCCATCCATATTAACTCACAGCCTGCTTGAATCAGCACAAGGATCATTTGGACCTAAGGACTACAGTGTATTCTGACATTTCCTTCAATAATGGATCTGGCACTAAGATGAAGTCTTTTTCTGCTGACAATACTTTTATAAATATCCTGTTTTTCACTTTTGTTCCTGTTACTGTGCTCTGATTGGTTAGTTGTATAAATCCATGTGTTAACCTGAGCAGCCTTTAATGGAGATGTAATGTTTGGGGGAACACCTCTTTTACATATCATTTGCACCAACAGCCGCAAACAAAATAACCATTCGTTATTTAACGAGTAACATCGTTAAAATTAGGTCATTTGCTTTAGTTCATAGGCGTTACAATTAACCTAACGTTAATTTAGGTTAATGTTGCATTAAATAGGCTAATGGAGCTTAGTGCATCTGGCACACTGCAATGATACAGAAAAATACAGTTGTAATAAGAGGTACAGTGTACCCTTCATATGAATATTGATAGTTGTGAAGGAACCATATTTCAAGATTCCCTTGTACTTGGCATTCATAATTACATTTTTAAAACCGAGAAAAAGTAGAGCAACGTTTAATTATTCTCTTCGTAAACTTCTGAATGTTGATACTTTTATTTATCATAAATTTACTTCAGTTAAATTAATTAACTTCAATTCAAGTAGACAGTGTGCACCTGTTCGTTTCATTGTAATTGTACAACGTATGAGCAGTTCATAGCACCAACATTTATTAATTTTATTTCATCAAAATTAAAGATTAAAGTTTTTCCAAGACTCTGCCTGGTTTAAGCTAACTTCTTCATATCAAGTATTATTACACACAAATTTACATTTTAGGAAATCGTTTTCTTGACACTTTAAAAGTCCTGTAGCAATGAAACAGAATCCAGCTTGAAGTAATATAACAGCTGGTTCTAAACCACTATTACAAAATGAAAATTGTCATGCTTAACTTGCTTTACTTCAAATCCAACAAATCCACATCTCACTTAACTGCGAGTCAAATCATGTTCAAAGCAATGCTAATGTGTTAGAAAATTCCACCTAATTATTGTTGCGGTTTTTGCATCATCCTAAAATGAGAGCTATACAACTTTCAATATTTACTTAGTGACTATTGAGTGCCTAATTTAGACAGTATGAGAACTGTTGAAACTGTTGAAAATAAACAGTTTTAATTGTGGATGTGTTAAAATAGATGCAATCAAACTTTAAAAAAATTGCCAACCTGTTAAAATGCATTTCCAAATCACTTGCAATTTTATGCAAATTTAAATGGACCTTTAAAATAAACCTTTTTTGCTACAAAGGGTAGTTGCCACCTGCGTGGGTAAGCACATTTTCCAAATTTGGATATACATTTATTTATTGCTGCGGCACATCTGAGTCTAACACATCGCCGGTTTTTCCCTGGCTTTTTCCTGGAATGCGACGCACTTCACCTGGCGCATGCCACGTTCATTTTGCGTTCCCAGCCACGGGTCATGCGCAGCTGACGCGCGGTTGATGCGTTTATTGAGAATGGTTCGGATTTATTAGGTTTCAATTCTTTGCATGTCCGCCAGATGGCAGATATTCATGAATTGTAATGCGCAAGCGCTTCAGTAATGTGTCGACTTGCAGGTGTTTCGTTTAAAAAAGATACCACAGTGTGCTATTGTAACTTGGCCTTGAGACTGTAGGAAGAGGTTGCAAAAATGTATCAATTTAGGCTTTACATATTAAAGAAAGACAAAGACCAGTTTCGGTTACAGTATTCTCCAGAGACCCGCCCGCCATGAGTGTTCAAGTGCAGCCCGCTTTCCAAAAACCCGACAGAAGTTACGCGTTTTTGATATGGGCCACGATTAATGCAACAGAGGATAAGATGGCAACAGTTGTTCAAATTTATCAGTATTTTGTCGAAAACTGTGACTTTTACAAATTTTCGCCAGCTCCTCATACGTGGAAGCGTGCAATAAGGAAAAGGTTATGTAGCGATCACTGTTTTTATCGTATTGAGCCACAATTTGTTGGAGGGTATTGGTGTGTATCACCGGCTTTTTCCTGTATCTATGATCATGATGACGGCAAAAGGCGAAGGGTCGTGTTAAAACCAACTAAGAAACGACAGTCACTGCCACGCAATGCACCAGCACCGGCTTCCAATGACGGTCCCGCCGTCAGTGACAACCCTGAGCCTGAGCCGGATTTCGCGTGCAGTTTCGATCAAGCTTGTATGTACCTAAGCAATTTCCAGACTCATCAGCTGACTACAGGTGGACTAGTTCCGCTGCAAACTATCGACGTGGATGATCAAGAACGCTGGACTGGCAGTGGACCGGCGCCAGCTGAATGGGAAATTCTATGGTGAGTATTGTTGCCGTATTATTTTCTGTGTTTTTTTTATTTTGACAATACAGAGGCGGCACATTTTATTTGAGTGCGGCTAGCTCCGCAAGCCTGGGGATGCCCCGGCATGCTAGCCGCACTCCCTCGGCGTGCCGCGCTTCATCGACGCGCGGTCACGCGTCATCGGGAGCCTGCGCCCCCTGCACGCGCGTCCAGGGCTCCCCGAGGGAGCCCTGGTGTCCCGCGATGTGGGGGATGGCGGCAGGGGGTTCCGGGGGACCCGGCGGACCCGGCAGCGGGAGGGAGAAAGCCCCGATCGGAGAGCACTCCTCCGTGTCTTCGGCGCGCGCCCGGCACCCTCTGGCGCGCGCCAGGTTACTGCTGCGGCCGAGAACGGGCAAATGCTCGAATAAACTCGGCCGCAGCAGTACAGTATCAGTATACAGTATACTGTGTAATAAACCCGAAAAAATAAAAACTATGCATTTATTTTACATGTATCACATACATTATGTGTCTTCTACAGTATACAGTGCAAGTACATACAGTACAGTACAGTTTGTGTCTTCTATTTTTTTTTAATACTTTTATACTGAGCATGCCTACAGTATACAGTGCAGTATGCCTCGACATTCTAGAAACACTGTATTTTGTTACAGTAGCAAAGGAGCCAATGGAACAATGTAAAACAAATCAACATGTTCTTTTATTGGTGGAGTAAGTACAAAAACATTTATTTACAAATACTGTACAATGTAGAAACATTTTAAGTGCACAGCAATTCAAAACATCAACAGGTGTATGGTTTATTGCTACATTTGTGAAAACATTTATGTCAGTCAGTATGGTTTACAGTCACATGTTTTAAAAACAAATTCTTTATTCATAAAATAAGCAAAACGCAACATCTACTTTATTAAAGAACGGCAAGTCAAAACATATACTGTACAGTGGGATGGTGTGCAAAACAGTCTGCACCAGTACAGTCCTTGAGGACAGCAAAAAGGGCAGGTTTTCAGGGTAACCTTTGAAAACCGTGCCTGTTTGCGGCCCCCAGTGACTGGAATTGTGCAGGTCCTGTGTGTGTGGACAGCAAGTTAAAACATTTCTGTATAAATACAAGTAAAAAACACACAACAACATGTCCTTTATTTAAGTACAGCAGGTCAAATTATGTAGAGTACAATACAGTTCAGCACAACAGTATGGTCTTAGAGAAGTCCTCCACATTGTCCGTCCATGGCCTATTCCTTGCATGGCGCAAAACGCCATTAATGCAGTCTCGAACGCTTTTCATTACAGGATCTGTAATTGGATAAAAGCGCCACATTTCATCCTGAATGTTCTTTCTTAAATTGTCAGGAAGCACCTTTTTAACGCGATTTCCTTCGCAGGTCACTTTGAAAGCCCAGTCGCAGTACAACGAGTAGGGAACATGGTGCTTAAAAAGTAACAAGGCATAATTGTGGGGTGCACCAGCACTCTTCACCCTATACTTCTCCCTGAGCGCCGGTAGCACCGTATCGATTCGAGCGAATGTAGGTCTTTTGGGAGCGGGTGTGCTTGAGGTGACGGGTGATGGTAGGTTGTCTGGGAGGAAGCTTTCCTCCGGTCTTGGTCGCCGTGTTGTCTCCTGGCGTGGTCTTGACGGGGTTGTCATGTCATCCTCAACGGCATACATGTACACTACATCTTCTAGTGGAGGGGGTGCGCTTGGTGATGGAAGGGGGTCGAAGGTCCCATTCATTACATCCATGTCACCCCCCTGCTCCAGCGTCGCGGAGACAGGGGCATTAACACCGAGCAAATAATGTATGCCCGCTATGTCAGCCTCTATCTTCTCCATCCGTCGATTCATCCGTTGATCCATTTGTAGCATCCGTTGCTCCACATTTAGCATTGTCTCCAGAAGCAGATCTATCTTTGCTAGCACAATAGAATTCCCGGGGAGATCCACAGTTATCCCATTCAGCATCCGGTCTAACGAGCTGCTTCTTGTGCATGGCGTCTGGACATCTGGGGAGATGGGTGCAACGGAGGATGAGATGGGGGTTCCATGGACAGAAGCGGCATTGATGGAGAGTGGAGGAGGTGACCTGTGGATACCCGGTAGAGGAGAAGCGGCAGCGTCGTCGAAGAGGGATGGAGAAAGTGACCTTTGGATTTCCGGGCGAGAAGCAGAGTCGTCTAAGCGCAAAGGAGACAGTGACCCGTGGATTTCAGAGGCAGCAGCGTCATCAGATGGAACCGGAGAAGATGAGGGTGGAGAAGACGGGCTGAAGTTTTCCGGGACAGCTACAGCAGAGTCGTCGAGGCGTATGGGAGGAAGTGGTCTGCGGATTCGATGGGTTGGCTTCCAATCGTTTTGTGTCGAGAGTACATCACCGTATATCTTCTTGACATAATGAGGCATACATCTAAGAAAACCCTTAACCTTTGGGGTAAGCAGAAGGTTTTCTTTCTTGGCCTTAGCCTGTCGCTTTGCTCTTGGCGTGGAAACGGCAACCGCCTTTCGCTTTTTCAGCTTGACAGGCACGGCAGAGGTGAGTGGGTTCTTGCGTCAATAGAAACGGGGTTGCTCCATGGAAGCAGGTGGCACAATGCACTACCTGGACAAGGGCAAGTTCAAATAAAGATCATCAAGTGATGGGCTATGCAAAGTGTGTGACCTTTTATGCATGGTGACCAGGTACAGGTGTTGAAAATGGGCGTACTCTAATGTTAGTCATTACCGTATAAATACACCATCCATTTTGTGTATTGACTGCACATAGAATACACATCGACTAAACATCGAATATACATTCTTGTGCTTGTATTTCTTTCTACTCGCAGCAATGCCTGTTAAAAAGATTTCAAAGGATCTCAGCATGCGAATGAAGGAGATGTACACGAGCGGACACCGAATTGCAGATATCCAGCGCTGGTTAGCTACTTCTGACCTCGTTGTGCCATTAACCACCGTGAGCTATCATGCATACGGAAAAAACAGAGACCGTAAAAGGGCACCAAGGTTAACAAACGCGTAAGTATATTTATAAAACTTAACAAAAAAAATATAGAAAACTGTACGTACTGTACTGTTCATACAGTACAGTACATCTACAGTACAGTTCTGTATCTACTGTAATACTGTTGTTATTTCTGTTGATTTACATTACAACATACAGTAGTTTGTCTATTCATATGTAAAGTACAGCAGTACAGGCATACCCCGCATTAACGTACGCAATGGGACTGGAGCATGTATGTAAAGCGAAAATGTACTTAAAGTGAAGCACTACCTTTTTCCCACTTATCAATGCATGTACTGTACTGCAATCGTCATATACGTGCATAACTGATGTAAACAACGCATTTGTAACATTCTGTATAGTCTCCCACGCTTGCGCACAGCTTCGGTACAGGTAGGAAGCCGGTATTGCTGTTCAGAGCGTGCTGACAGACGCATGTGTGAGCTGCCGTTTGCCTACTGGGCGATATGTACTTACTCACGAGTGTACTTAAAGTGAGTGTCCTTAAACCGGGGTATGCCTGTATACATTTTTTGTATATTTCTATTTATCTTACAACGGTAAATATAGGATGTACACTACATCTTCTGGTGGAGGGGGGGCGCTTGGTGATGGAAGGGTCTCATTCATCACATCCCTGCTCCGGCGTCGGGGAAACAAGGGCATTAGCACCGAGCAAATAATGTATGCCCGCTATGTCAGCCTCTATCTTCTCCATCCATCAATCCATCCATTGTTCCATTTGTAGCATCTGTTGCTCCACATTTAGCATTGTCTCCAGAAGCAGATCTATCTTTGCTAGCACAATAGAATTCCCGGGGAGATCCACAGTTATCCCATTCAGCATCCGGTCTAACGAGCTGCTTCTTGTGCATGGCGTGTGAACATCTGGGTGGATGGGTGCAACGGAGGATGAGATGGGGGTTCCATGGAGAGAAGCGGCAGCGACGTCAAAGAAGAGTGGAGGAGGTGACCTGTGGATATCCGGTAGAGGAGAAGCGGCAGCATCGTCGAAGAGGGATGGAGAATGTGACCTTTGGATTTCCGGGCGAGAAGCAGAGTCGTCTAAGAGCAAAGGAGAAAGTGACCCGTGGATTTCAGAGGCAGCGTCGTCAGATAGACCTGGAGAAGATGGCCTGTGGGCTTCCATGAGGACGGCGGCAGCGTCAAGGATGAGGGGTGGAGAAGACGGGCTGAAGATTTCCGGGACAGTGGCGGCAGAGTCGTCGAAGCGTATGTGAGGAAGTGGTCTGCGGGTTCGATGGGTTTGCTGCCAATCATTTTGCGTCGAGAGTACATCAGCGTATATCTTCTTGACATACCTGTAATAAGGCTGACGTCTATGAAAACCCTTAGCCTTTGGGGTCAGCAGAAGGTTTTCTTTATTGGCCTTAGCCTGTCGCTTTTGCCTTGGCGTGGAAACGGCAACCTCCTTTCGCTTTTTCTGCTTTACAGGCACGGCATCGCTTTTTCTGCTTGACAGGCACGGCAAAGGCAAGTGGGTTCCTGCGTCCGTAGAATGGGGGTTGCTCCATGGAAGCAGGTGGCACAATGCAGTATCTGGACAAGGGCAAGTTCCGATAAAGATCATCGAGTGGCGGGCTATGCAAAGTGTGTAACCTTTTATGAATGGCGACCAGGTACAGGTGTTGAAAGTGGGCGTAATCTAATGTGAGTCATTACCGTATAAATACACCATCCATTTTGTGGCACTGCACATTGAATACACATCGACTAAACATCGAATATACATTCTTGTGTTTGTATTTCTTTCTATTCGTAGCAATGGTTGTTAAAAAGATTTCCAAGGAGCTAAGCATGCGAATTAAGGACATGTACACGAGCGGACACCGAATTGCTGCTATCCAACGCTGGTTAGCTACTTCTGGCATCGTTTTGCCAGCAACCACCGTGAGCTATCATGCACACGGAAAAAACAGAGACCGCAAAAGGGCACCAAGGGTAACTAACGGGTAAGTATATTTATACAACTTAAAAAAAAATTAATTTTAATTTAAATCTAATATTTTTGTTATTTGTGTTGATTTATATTACAACAGTATATATATTTTGTATATTTATATTTATTTCAGTACAGTATATATATTTTTTTTATTTATATTTATATTACAACAGTATACAGTATACAGTATATTTTGTATATTTATATTTATATTACAACTGTATATATTTTTTATATTTATATTTATATTACAACAGTATACAGTATAAAGTATATTTTGTATATTTATATTACAACTGTATATATATTTTGTATATTCATATTTATATTACAACAGTATATATTTTGTATATTTATATTTATAAAACTTTGATAAAAAATTTTGATCCAAAAATGTACTGTACATCTACAGTACTGTATCTAATATTTTTGTTTTATATTACAACAGTATACAGGAATAGGTGGTAGTGCGCAGCTAATACCTAGTGAAACACACACAGTGAACAGTGAAACAAAACAATATTGTGGACCTTAAGATTGAAGGTGTCACTAATATAGGGTCTGCATCCTTTCTTTGGGGTGGCTCGACACCCCTGGAACTAGAGAGAAAACAAAAGAACAAGGCGCACAACGCACATAGTGAAGTATAGTTTAAAAAAGTGAATTTTACTAAGGGGTAATAAGTTCTGCGTACATCAGAGTAAATACAAATGAGCAGTGGGTTAGTGGGTTTACCACACAAGTAGACGGCTGGAAACGGCACTCTTTACTCAATCTCGGGGAGCAGTGGGCCAGCAGTCATCTATGCTGACAGGTGGTTCCTCTACGCATGTAGAATCCAAACACTCCGTCTCAGGGTGGTAAGCAGGTCTGTCCGTAGTTCAAAGTCCCGGAGAACAAGTCTCACACTGGCATGTAGCAGCCTCCGTTAGTGCCCGCACGGCCGAACGCCACTCGCACACAGCTTCTCCTCGTAGAGCACCCGATGATGACGACACGGACCACTCATCCACTCCAGGGAAGCGTCCGCTATAGCACACAGTGTACGTTGCAACGCAGGATACACGCAGCAGCACAGGATAAAAACTGCAGCAAGGGCTGTCACAGAAATCAGGGGAACATGAACTGAGAGTGTTCTCAGTAACAAAAGGGTATTAAAAATGAGCAATGACACCCTCTAACGCGTTTCGTAACACACAGTTACTTCTTCTTTAGTACTCCTCTGTGACAATATTCTGTTCTATATATATATATATGTTATATCTATATATATGTTCTGCAATATTGTAACATTGAAAATAAGCAGCCAGCACACTGAGACGAAAATAAAGCACATGTTTAAAAGAGAGGACATCAAAGTACAATGTAAGTACATTCAGTAACATGAAAAAAAAGCTATTTGGAAGGGTCTCCATGAGAATCCCAATGGCGCAGAAAATGGCAATAGGTAAGGCTTCCTGCTGAAAAGTCAATAATATAGTTTAAACCTAGAGTACTGTGAAAAAGATCAAGAAAATATGAGATGACTACAGGTGGAAACTCAAAGAAAATGTTGCTGATTTTGACAAACATGCTGCAGGTACACACTTCTCTGTATTACCTTCTTATCACAAAAAACAAATACATTAACTTTACCTCCCTCTATAAATTATTTATAATTCTTTTTCAGCAATACGCATATCAGTATGAGATATTGAGTGCAGAAGTTCTGTTGAAAATAAATATAGTGGTGTAAATGTTTCCAGTCCTAATTGCATCTACAAGAAGATAAACTCTGTTCTAGTATATGGTGAAATTCTTATGTTTTTACTCCAATCAATCAGTTATAGTATGAAAGTTTGAATAACATACAGTGGCGACCAACTTTATTCTAACTCGGCTAGCTCCACGAATTTCAGAATATCCCGGTGATGTGCGGTTTTGTGTCGTTTTCTCCCGGGGTGTATTGCGTTATTTTTGCGGCTGTGATTTAAGCATTTTATTCCCGCTGGCTGCAATACTGCAATGCCGTGTAAAAACGCATGGGGGCGTTTGCGAGATGTTGTCTTTGAAGCCTAGAAATTCATGAATTGTAATGCAGTATATACTGTATATATACAGTATATACTGTATAACAACAACCCCTATAATCCCTAACATACACATACAGTACTGTATATGCACATCAATGATACTATAGGCCGTCCCCTGGCGAGATGTGTTTGCAGCAGAGAGAGATCTGCTGCTCTCTCTGCGCAAACATCGGCACATTAAAAATTATTTAAAATACATTTTTATTCATAGTGTAGATGTGCAAGGGGTCTACGGAGCTGAACCGCATTGGTTTCAGGTCCGGGGACCCCCTGCTTCCTGAGATACAGGCACCTTTATGAGGGAGGCTTGGGGGGAGACAGAGGACAGAGGCTTGGGGGGAGAAAGGATGTGACGTTCTACAGCCAATCAGAGTAGGGATGGAGTTCCCATGCTCTGATTGGCTCTAGTACCATGTGACAAGCTTTCAATGACGTCACATCCTTTCTCCCCCCCAAGCCTCTGTCACATGGTATACTAGAGCCAATCAGAGTAGGGATGGAGTTCCCATGCTCTGATTGGCTACCATACCATGTGAGGCCAGCCATGTTTCTTTTAATGATGTCATCTTAAAGGCAATTGGAGCAAAGCCATTCTGATTGGCTGTGCTTTCATTGCCTTTAAGTGACGTCATAATTTTTATTTTTATCGGCCAAAACACATGGTTTTCACGGCCCAATCAGGGCCGTGGGAACCATATGACGAAAATGTGACATCATAGGCCTTTAAAAGCCTATGTCGTCTCATTTTGAAGCCAGATGCCGAGGAGGAAGGACCTCCGGAGAATAAAGAAGACCAGGGCGTGGCCGACGATGGAAAGAAGACCCCGCCCTGCCCTGAAGAAGATAGAAGAAAGAAGAATACAGATGAAGATGGATTACAATTAGAAGACCCGTGGATTGATTTGGATTTTTAGTTTAATGTTTATTTTTTTATGGTTTATTATTTTATGGGTTCCTGTGCCTGGTGGATTGGTTCGTGAGTAAGGTGCGCAACGGGAGTCGGTGGGGGCAAGTAATGGTAAGTGAACTAAAGAAATGTATTTTATTTAACTTGTTAATTTTTTTAAAAGCTTTTTTAACGTGTATTTTTTTTTTGTTGTATATCAGTTCTTGCCACTGTATGTATGTATGTATATATGTCTAGAGAGATATATACATACAGGGTAAGAAATGATGTTGTTTTAAAAGCTTTCTTTCATGTGTTTTAAAATAATTTGTCTATGCTGCTATGCTTTATTGTGTGTTTAAAGTATTTTAAAATTAGAAAGATGTAATTGTTGATATTGTATGCTTGTGTTCAGGGCTAGCCTTGGTTTTAAAGTTTGTATTCTGGTTGATACTTATATTTTTTCACATGCTGAATTGTTCTGCTCCAGGCGTGAATTAGTTAATTGTTTCATTGTTCAGGATGGACTGTCAATTCTTTAGGGATGTAAATAATGATTGCTAATTGATTTTTGTTTACTTGATTGGTTAAAATAGTTGACTTGTTTGGAGGTACTGTTTTTGTATTTAACTTGCAATGATATTGTTCACATTCATTTGCAGAATGTATATGCTGCATAGATTTTATGCATCATTTATACAATGTAAATGCAATGTATTGATTGGAATGTGAGCTTTTTCATTGGCATTTGATGATTTAGATTGTAAGATCAGTTAGGATTATTAAAGGAAATTCATTGTAATGTAGTGTGTCTGTATGGAGAAGTGCTATTTGTAGTACAGTATGGTTTTGATAACCCTTCTACATTTATTTGTATATTGGTTCATATCTCTGTGGTGTGTGTATATATATATATATATATATATATAGTGCAGAATAAATGAGTTCTTCAGTATTAGGTGATACCTTTTTTATTGGACTAACAATTTATTTTATAGGACAAGCTTTCGAGAGTTCTCCTCTCTTCTTTAGGTCAAGCAATACTGATATACAAAGGATTCAATGGCTAAAGCAGTGTAGAGAGAGGGAGGAAAAAAATAAGTATATATATATATACTGTATATATAGTTGCATGATGAAGCCACTGTACAAATTCATGGGTGAAGGGTGGGTATCGGGCCAGTGTGTCTTAACCCCTTAATTACCTTTGCGGTTATTATCCGATAAGGTGTTTAAGGGGTTAATTGATATCTGAATGTAATTGCAATGTATTGGCTTTGTTTTGGCAATGTATTTTGTGGACAAGACAAGAATGTTGCTGGCGACGGAGACTTCTTCTTGATGAGGTCAGTAGCACTTTATTATTTATTTGAATATGCTAGTTAATGTTTTTAATAATGGGCAATTAATCTATTATCCATATCTGGATAATAGTTATTTTGCACATTATTGTACTGTAGGTGTTGGGGGGGGGGGGAGGGGGTGTATGTATTGAATGTATAGGCCAGGTTTATTTTTTTTACATTCAGGGTTTGTTCTGTGGTTCCGTGTGAGACCTCTGGAGACCTCGGGTATCTCACGGGTACCAGGCTGGTGGTTCCACGGGTGACACATGCGGGGATGAAGCGGTGGCCTCACATCTGTGGGGGCACCGCGGACCCGTAGTCTGCAGGGATGAAGCTGTGTGGTCCCATTTCTGTGGGGGCACCGCTGACCCGTAGGTGCAGGGATGAAGATGTGTGGTCCCACTTCTGTGGGGGCACCACGGACCGTAGTGAGCACCCGTGAGTTCCCCAGACCCCCGTGGGAACCACCCGAGGCCCCGCAGACACCTGTGGGTCTGACCCGGGGCTCCCAGACATCCTTGGGCCTACCGTGGGGACCCAATTGTGGCCCACGGTGACCCAAGGACACCACCTGGGGGCCATGGTGCTGGCGGGACCAACAAGCAGGCCTCCAGAACCTGTTTGAAAAGAGCTGCTGGTACCCTGTAGGTCTGTCAGGTGCCCCGCCAGCCCAATGGGGACTCGTGTGGGGCTGCGTTATGAACCCTGTTTGTAAAAGGATAAATCTTGTATTTATGAGGGGCACAGGGGGTGGGTAATGTATTTAATAAATATAATGATGTTTATTGTGGGTCACTGTATTGTTTTTATTGTGGGTACTGGGGGTGGGGGGGGTTCCCCAACGGTATGTGGGTAGGCCTCCCTTGTGGGTTTTGGGTGAGGGGGGTTAGGCCTCACGGGGTGAGGGGTTAGTGTGTGAGGGTATGTAGGCGTCCCAAGTGGTGGGTGAGGGTGGGTTAACCCCTTAATGACTGTAGCGGTTAATAACCGCTATAGTGATTAAGGGGTTAGGGGACATTACTTTGGATGTTTTAATTTTTGTGTCTGTTTTGCAGAAGCGGAGGGGCCATGGCCAGGATGGGGGGGTAACAGTATGTGGGTAGTGGGTGAGGGTGGTTAGACCTCACAGTATGCACATCGGGTCCCCCCCCCCTCCCCACATTTACATAAACTGCACTCACAGCAACACAGGCAGGGAGATTTAATAGACACATTTGGGGGTGGGGGATTTACACAGATCACAGTCAAGGAGGTGGGGTTATAACCCACTCCCCCTCCCCACATTTACATAAACTGCACTCACAGCAACACAGGCAGGGAGATTTAACAGACACATTAGGGGGAGGGGGCTTTACACAGATCACAGTGAAGGCAGGGAGATTTAACAGAAACATTAGGGGGGAGGGGGCTTTAAACAGATTACACTCAAGGCAGGGAGATTTAACAGAAACATTAGGGGGAGGGCTCTTTACACAGATTACACTCAAGGCAGGGAGATGCAGGGGATGTACTGTACTGTATGTTGTTTATTGCAATGCTTCAATGTGTGTACAGTATAATGTTTTTTACAATTAGATAGATGTAATCCTTGGTATTGTAAGGGTTAGCCTTGGTTTTAAAAAAAATTCTGGTTGGTACTTATATATTGATTTTTGTTTACTTGATTGGTTAAAATAGTTGACTTGTTTGGAGGTACAGTATTTGTATTTAGCTTGCAATGATATTGTTCACATTCATTTGCAGAATGTAGATGGTGCATAGATTTTATGCATCATAAATACAATGTAAATGCAATGTATTGATTGGAATGTGAGTTTTTTCATTGGCATTTGATGATTTAGATTGTAAGATCAGTTAGGTTTAGTAAAGGAAATTCATTGTAATGTAGTGTGTCTGTATGGAGAAGTGTTATTTGTAGTACAGTATGGTTTTGATAACCCTTCTACATTTATTTGTATATTGGTTCATCATGTGTGTGTATATACTATATATATATATATATATATATATATATATATATATATATATATATATATATATATATATATATATATATATATATATATTATTTATATTCATGTATTTATTTATTTATTTAGATTTATTTATTAATTGTGGGGCTGCTGTGCGTTAATTTTTTTTATTGTGGGTAGCGGAGGTGGGTGAAGGGGGTCTTAGTATAACCCTTAGATAACCCTTCTACATTTATTTGTATATTGGTTCATCATGTGTGTGTATACTGTGTGTATATATATATATATATATATATATATATATATATATATATATATATATATATATTTATATATACATATATACATATACATATATATTTATAATCATGTATTTATTTATTTATTTAGATTTATTTATTTTTTTGGGGCGGCTGCTGTGTGTGAATTTTTTTTATTGTGGGTAGCGGGGGTGGGTGAAGGGGGTATTAGCCCCAATGATGGTTGTTTAGGGCTTGCGGGGGGTAGCGGGAGGGGTTAACCCCTTCATGACCGTAGTGGTATTAACTTCTACGGCCGTGAAGGCGTTAAGTGCACCCGCAACCCCCCCGCAAGTCCTAAACTCACAATGTATTGATTGGAATGTGAGGTTTTTCATTGGCATTTGAGGATTTAGATTGTAAGATCAGTTAGGTTTATAAAGGAAATTCCTTGTAATGTAGTGTGTCTGTATGGAGAAGTGCTATTTGTAGTACAGTATGGTTTTGATAACCCCTCTACATTTATTTTTATATTGGTTCATCATGTGTGTGTAGATACTGTGTACGGGCAAATGCTCGAATAAACTCGGCCGCAGCAGTACCAGAGCTGCTCCAATGACTTATCTGAAGAGCTTGGGTCCTCTGGAGCTCTTATGCATGGACCTAACCAGATGTCCGAGGCATCGGCAATGAATTAGTGATCATGGATCATTACACCCTCTATGCCCAAGCCTTCCCCACCAAACACCAGACAGCCAAAACAGTGGCTAAGATCCTGTGGGAGCAGTACTTCATACATTATGGACTACCCAATCGCCTACACTCGGATTAAGGCCGGGACTTTGAAAGTAACCTCATCCAGGAGTTGCTGAAATTGCTAAACATCACCAAGTCCCGAATGACCCTTTACAATCCAGAGGTTGATGATCTGCCGGAGAGGTTCAACTAGACCCTCCTCGACATGCTCGGTACCCTAAAGGGTTCACAGAACAAGGAGTGGAGTAAACATGTGGAGTCCTTGGTGCATGTCTATAACTGCACCCGCCACAAATCTATGGGATTCACTCCCTACTTCTTAATGTTTGGGCGAGAAGCACTACTGCCTGTAGATATATGTCTGAGGGTATCTTCCAACAGGGTACCCAACAGGACGCATTTGAAATATGTACAGTGGCTCCAAGAAAGCCTGCAATGAGCCTACCAACTAGTAGAGAAAGCATCAGCTCATCTGAATGCCGGTAACAAAATGTGCTACGACCATAAGGTCAGCCATCGGAAAATTTCATCTAGATATGCCATTCTACTCCACAAACTAGGGATCCCCGGCACACCCAAACTGGCCAACCGCTGGTGCAACAGGGTCTATGAAGTAGAATCCCAGACAATCCAGAAATAGAGGCTACACATTGGCACGGTGAGCCAGAGGGATCTGACGAGAATCCAGAGAGAGTAACTGAAACAACCGAGGATCCGATGGAAGGACCCTCTCATAATGCCCCTCCAGATGCAGTGGCCGTTATTTGAACAAATTACGGAGCCGTTTTCGTGTGCGCTGCTGTACTCCATGTGGCATTAACACAGCCAATCGCCCCAGGCACACGTGTTTATTGCGGGTGCTTTGTTTGAATTTAATGGATTCTGTTTCTTTGTGTGCAATGAAATGAATGAATTGTAATGTGTACAGTACTGTGCTACTGTGCTACTGTGCTACTGTGCCAATTTCATTGTTTAATGTAATTTTCTGCACTCGCGTCTTAAGGCGGGAATGTTGGAAGAAATCACGCACCATGATGTTGGTATTCCGAGGTGTACAACGCGTGAAGTGTTTGAATAATGGCTACTGCATCTGTAGAGATCAAGGGCCACCTCCCAAAGGAGCAATGGGTAATGGGCCAGGGCTGCATGCACCTACTACGGTGGCACCAATGAGCCCTCCTCTGGACCCCAGGAGTCCTTGTTTCATATGCACCAGTGACATTTCAAAGACTGTAGTACCTCCAATAAGAGAGGCAGAGCCTCAAGCTCATGATTATTACTCCCCAGAGGGAGTTGCAGAAGAAGAGCTTAGCAGAAGCCAAAGAATGAGGCGCCCTCCCACTAGGGTGGCCTACGATTCATTTGGGGCACCACACTATGAGTCTCAGCAGTAGTCTCAAATCAAAATACAATCTGTTATTGTGATGCTCACAGAGTTATTTAACATTGTGTAAAGTCATGACAATGTGTTAAGTTGTATATGCCTCAATGCATTTTTATTGTATAACTATGTTGTGTTTATGGTTATGTCGTTCCTAAGCGGGGACATTGGTTCTTTCACCAGGGGGATAATGTGGCCAGGTCCCCCTTCGTCCCTTTATCTTCCGCTGCAGCTGCGACCAGCAGCAGAGGCTGGGGAGAGTGCGGGGAGGGCTGCGGTAGCGTGGAGCAGTCAGGATGGCGAGCGGGTCACCAGAGGTCCACGGCGGCTCCCTTTGCAGGGCGCCACCATATTGGAATTGGCCGCTCATGCGCAGTGTGAGTTTGCGCATGCACCGATGCGATTGGAGGTACGGTGGCCATCTTAGAGAGGTGCGCATGCGCAGTACTCTGTTTATAGTGGCAGCAATTAAAGAGCAGGTCCGCAGGGGAACTACATGCCCCATAATGCACAAGGGCTGCCTGGCATGTAAGCCAGCACATCCAATAGGGCTGCAACCTTCCCCGTGCACGAGATGGCACTAAGAGAGGTGCTTGTGTGTATGCAGGGTGTCAGTAGGCCCCTGATCTAGGCCAGAGACCCCCCTTATATGCCCCATCTAGGCCTCGACTCCCCTGAGTTTGTGGATACTACAGGGACAGTCCCTCTAGATAGGGACCTTGCCCCTGTATTGTGAACAGTGTCAGGGACACCGCAACGAGACACAGTGCAATATCAGTGGCCTGTGGTCTTGGACCAGACCACAACACCAGTATAGAGTCTCTCTTCATAGTGGGACACTTCAGCGTAGAGGCGGATGCCATCGCGGACGACATCGCTGGATCAGCAGATCCCTGTTACCGTTCATCAGACGAATTAGGTACACCCCAGGCTCCCAACAGCAGAGGTTCAGGCCTCCTGTGAGCCGTAGGTAAATGTGCCACACTCACACACAATCAGTAACCACCACGTATCCCATAGGGTGGGGAAACAGCGCTATATATCCCTTACTTTTCTTACTAGATTTCCCCACTGTGTGTTATTCACTTTAGTGAGGATTACATTTCTGTTAGATACTTTCTCCACTTACTTTATATACAGTAAGCTAACTAGCAATCATTTACTGAGATGATGTGTGGATCACTTTGTAGCTACACTAGTTGCCTAAAATATTTTTCTCCTCATAAATCTGTTATAATTAATGCAAGATTGCTGAATATATTCTTCTCTTGTGCCTCCTACCTCTCGTACTACTTTTCACCATTGTGTGCTAAAATAATACTGACTACAATATCAATCTACTATATATTTGTGAAATCACTGTATGTCTGCGTCCCAAGGGTCAATCGCATTGGACCTTGGGCCTGTCACTCCTGCTCAGGCCATGCCCGCCCCCGCACACCTCTCATTGGCCTACGTCCAAAACCAATGCCACACTGTCCCACCCCTCACTGACTCTCATTGGCCTGCGTCCAATGCCCGCCCCCGCACACCTCTCATTGGCCTGCGTCCAACACCAATGCCCTAATACTTCCACACTGTCCCACCCCTCACGCTTTGCTTTTGCAACACCTAATCCTCTAATCCTCAACCTGCTCTGGGGCCACGCTTCACAGCTCTCTGGGGCCACGCTTCACAGCTATCAAAACCTTCATGTCTGCTACCACAGACTGCCGAATCAGGTACAGCAGTGTTTCCCAAACTGTGCGCCGCGGCGCCCTGGTGCGCCGCGGCTTGGCTAGAGGGGCGCCGCGATCAGGGCCGCCAGCAGCGGGAAACAAGGGCTGCTAGCTCATTTAAAAAAAAAAAAAACCTCTGAGGGGAAGCAGAGGAGCGGTCACGTGACCGCTCCCATCCAATGGGGCTGCAGCCTGCCCGGCATTGCAACTGCAGAGCCACCAGACAGCACCAAGGTGTGTGTGTGTGTGTGTGTGTGTGTGTGTGTGTGTGTGTGTGTGTGTGTGTGTGTGTGTGTGTGTGTGTGTGTGTGTGTGTAAAACGGGCTGCATGGTGTGTGTGAAAAACGGGCTGCAGGGTGTGTGTGTGTTGTGTGTGTGTGTGTGTGTGTGAAAAACGGGCTGCAGGGTGTGTGTGTGAAAAACGGGCTGCAGGGTGTGTGTGTGTGTGAAAAACGGGCTGCAGGGTGTGTGTGTGTGTGTGTGTGTGTGTGTGTGTGTGTGTGTGTATATATATGTGTGGTGTGTGTGTATATATGTGTGGTGTGTGTGTGTGTGTATATATGTATATATGTGTGTGTATGTGTGGTGTATATATATATATATATATATGTGTATATATATATATATATATATATATATATATATATATATATATATATATATATATATATAATGTGTGGTGTGTATATATGTATGTGTGGTGTGTATATCTACTATATATTTCTGAAATGTCTGTATGTTTGTCTGCATGCCCTGTGTCCTTAGGGCCAATCGCATTGCACCTTTGGCCTGTCACTCCACCTCAACACTGTCCCACCCCTCACCACACTGTCCCACCCCTCACTGACTCTCATTGGCCTTCGGCCAACACCACTGCCACACTGTCCCACCCCTCACCCCAACATCCACCGCACGATGGTGCTCCGGAGCCCCTCACCCCCCTCCTCACCCTCTGTCCGCCCCCCCCCTTTCCTGGCCGCTGGCCCGCAACAACGGAACTACCCCCTATCACCACTCCGCGGGACCTCAACATCACCCGCTCTCCCGGAGCACCCTCTCCCCCGGTGCTCCCCCCTCCCTCCCCCCCCCCCCAGAGCACCCTCTCTCCCGGTGCTCACCCGCTCTCCCGGTGCTCCCCCCCCCCAGAGCACGCTGTCGCCGCTCTCACCTTCAGGCCTAGAGGCCGCGCCCCCAGCTCCCCATCCCCGCGCGCGCTGCTCCGGCTCTCAGGCCTAGCTGTCTCTGTCGGGAGCTGCACGGGCCGCGGCCCACACACCCCCTCACCTGAGCGTCTCAGCTCCGCATCGCCGGGGGGAACCGCCGAGGAACCCGAGGAGGAGCGCGGCCCGGTGCGAGGTAAGTAACCGCACGGGAAGAGATCTTTCACCCCCGGCCCGGCCCTTCACCACACCCGGCGCTTTACCCCACCCTGCCTGGCGCTTCACCCGGCCCGGCGCTTCACCCGGCCTGGCGCTTCACCCCCCCCCCGCCCTGGCCCTTCACCCCCCCCCCGCCCTGGCCCTTCACCCCCCCCCGCCCTGGCCCTTCACCCCCCCCCGCCCTGGCCCTTCACCCTCACCCCCTGGCCCTTCACCCCCCCCCCGGCCCTTCACCCGCCCTGGCACTTCACCCGGCCCTGCCCTTCACCCCCCCCCTGCCCTTCACCCCCCCCCTGCCCTTCACCCCCCCCGGCCCTGCCCTTCACCCCTCCCCCCCAGCCCTACCCTTCACCCCCCCCCCCCGGCCCTGCCCTTCACCCCACCCCCGGCCCTGCCCTTCACCCCCCCCCCGCGGCCCTGCCCTTCACCGCCCCCCTCTGGCCCTGCCCTTCACCCCCCCCCCTCCGGCCCTGCCCTTCACCCCCCCCCTCCTGCCCTGCCCTTCACCCCCCCCCTCCGGCCCTGCCCTTCACCCCCCCCCCCGGCCCTGCCCTTCACCCCCCCCCGGCCTTGCACTTCACCCCCCCCTCCGGCCCTGCCCTTCACCCCCCCCCGGCCCTGCCCTTCACCCCCCCCCCCGGCCCTGCTCTTCACCCCCCCCCGGCCCTGCCCTTCACCCCCCCCCGGCCCTGCCCTTCACCCCCCCCCGGCCCTGCCCTTCACCCCCCCCGGCCCTGCCCTTCACCCCCCCCCCCGGCCCTGCCCTTCACCCCCCCCCCGGCCCTGCCCTTCACCCCCCCCCCCGGCCCTGCCCTTCACCCCCCCCCCGCGGCCCTGCCCTTCACCGCCCCCCTCTGGCCCTGCCCTTCACCCCCCCCCCTCCGGCCCTGCCCTTCACCCCCCCCCTCCTGCCCTGCCCTTCACCCCCCCCCCTCCGGCCCTGCCCTTCACCCCCCCCCCGGCCCTGCCCTTCACCCCCCCCCGGCCTTGCACTTCACCCCCCCCTCCGGCCCTGCCCTTCACCCCCCCCCGGCCCTGCCCTTCACCCCCCCCCCCCGGCCCTGCTCTTCACCCCCCCCCCAGACACACGCAGACACGTACACACACGTATACGTAGACACACACGCACGTGTACACACACACACACACGTGTACACACACACACACGTGTACACACACACACACACGTGTACACACACACACACACACGTGCACACACACGTGTACACACACACACGTGTACACACACACACGTGTACACACACACGTGTACACACACACACACACGTGTACACACACACGTGTACACACACACGTGTACACACACACACGTGTACACACACACACACACGTGTACACACACACACGTGTACACACACACACACACGTGTACACACACACACACGTGTACACACACACACACACGTGTACACACACACACGTGTACACACACACGTGTACACACACACACGTGTACACACACACACACATGTGTACACACACACACACACGTGTACACACACACACACACGTGTACACGCACACGTGTACACACACACACACGTGTACACACACGCGTGTACACACACACACACACGTGTACACACACACACACGTGTACACACACACACGTGCACACACACACACGTGTACACACACACGTGTACACACACACACACACGTGTACACACACACACACACACGTGTACACACACACATACGTGTACACACACACACACACACACACGTGTACACACACACGTGTACACACACACACACACGTGTACACACACACGTGTACGCACACACACACACGTGTACACACACACACATGTACACACACACACACGTGTACACACACACACGTGTACACACACACACACACGTGTACACACACACACACACGTGTACACACACACACGTGTACACACACACACACACACACACACGTGTACACACACACACGCGTACACACACACACACACGTGTACACACACACATGTGTACACATGTGTACACACACACACACGTGTACACACACACACACACGTGTACACACACACACACACGTGTACACACACACACACACGTGTACACACACACACACATGTACACACACACGTGTACACACACACACACACGTGTACACACACACACACGTGTACACACACACACACACGTGTACACACACACACACGTGTACACACACACACACACGTGTACACACACACACACACGTGTACACACACACACACACGTGTACACACACACACGTGTACACACACACACGTGTACACACACACACACACACACACGTGTACACACACACACGTGTACACACACACACACGTGTACACACACACGTGTACACACACACACACACACACACACACGTGTACACACACACACGTGTACACATGTGTACACACACACACGTGTACACACACACACACACACGTGTACACACACACACACACGTGTACACACACACACACGTGTACACACACACACACACACGTGTACACACACACACGTGTACACACTCACACACGTGTACACACACGTGTACACACACACACGTGTACACACACACACGTGTACACACACACACACGTGCACACACACACACACACACACACACACGTGTACACACACACACACGTGTACACACACACACACACACACACGTGTACACACACACACACACGTGTACACACACACACACACACGTGTACACACACACACACACGTGTACACACACACACACGTGTACACACACACACACATGTACACACACACACACGTGTACACACACACACACACGTGTACACACACACACACATGTGTACACACACACACACACGTGTACACACACACACACACGTGTACACACACACACACGTGTACACACACACACACACGTGTACACACACACACACACGTGTACACACACACACACGTGTACACACACACACACACACACGTGTACACACACACACACACGTGTACACACACACGTGTACACACACACACACGTGTACACACACGTGTACACACACACACGTGTACACACACACACGTGTATACACACACACACACACGTGTATACACACACACACGTGTATACACACACACGTGTATACACACACACACGTGTATACACACACACACACGTGTATACACACACACGTGTATACACACACACGTGTATACACACACACACACGTGTACACACACACACGTGTACACACACACACGTGTATACACACACACACGTGTATACACACACACACACACGTGTATACACACACACGTGTATACACACACACGTACACATACACAATGTATACAAACAAACATGTATACACACACACACAAACATGTATACACACACGTGTGTATATATACACACACACACGTATACACACACATACACTATCCCCAGCACCACCACATCAGCACACCGGTATCCCCCCCCCCCCAGCACACTGGCATTCTCGGCTCCCCACCATTCCCAGCCCCCATCAACACCATCAGCACCCACACATTGGCACCTTCGCACCTCCCCATCGGCACACCCACATCCGCACTCCCACATCAGCAACAAACCCTCCCAAATCAGCACACCGATACAATCACCATCAGTACAGCCACAGCAGCAGTACCACCGCACACTGCCATGGGCCGCGTGGACCACTCCCCACCCAAATGCCACCCCCACACCACAAACATCCCGGGCAACGCCGGGGCTCTCAGCTAGTGATACTTATAAAACTGACTATTAGAAGCTATACATATGGAGAGACGATTGAACTAATCTGTAAAACAGGCAGTTATTGACCTTTGTAAATTGCTACTTTAAACATCTTTGCCAGCCACGCTCCTCCCATGTATTCAATCTACCTAATTACATCATATTCAATCTACCTAATTACATCATTAGATGCTGCTACAATAGTGCTAACTATAGCACTATTGATATACTGTACCATACAATTGAGGATTATATATCATTACTTCAAGTGACTTGGGTAAATATAGAACATCTATATAATTGAGATATTTACTTTCTTGCAAACTGTTACACAAACAACTTTGCAATTTATATTCTCTCTTTATTTACCCCAATATTTTGGATTTAGACAAGCCACTTTTACAATACTGGCGACATATCAAGAACTTACCTTTAATAGATCTGTGAATTAATACCAGCATTAACTTTAAAAGGAAATATACAGTAGATACACTACATATCATTATACTGCTGGGTCATTAAATAAACTCTAAGGGACATCAGGCATTGCCTTGTGGCTGCTTAGCTTTTTAGAATGTTAGTTTGCTAGATTATTGCCACTGTAAACCCCAATAATCGTTGTCACGGGAGACCAAGACTAATACACAAATTAATACCGGATTGTGCCCTGAGCACACAAGTTGGGTAAAATGAATTGTAATTTATTTCTTTTCAGACAGACACAGAAATCTTCACAATATACACTCAATAAAACACTTACTGAGATGGGGAAACGAAAACAAATGTCCTTGGAATGAAACAAAGTCTCTGGGCACCCCTGCACGCATGCGAGTGGGTGCGCAAATGGATCCGTGTAGCAGTTCCTGGCTAGGGCGCAACTTGCCAGCCCTATATCCCAGCCAAAAGGAAAAAGTTTGTTCAGTCCTTACAGGGTTCGTTCAGGAACCCTTAGCTCTAATGAATTCCAGAAGAGGGGGATGATCCTTGGTTACGATATTATTAACCCCTCACACTCCAGTACCGCAGACGCTGGAACTTGGTCAAATCGTTGTTAAAATCGTTAGGTGAATCTGACTGGGACTGGGCTGCAGTCATTTTTATAGGGTTTAGGTTCCTATACTTAACATATGCACCCAATACTGCCCGTGGGAATATTTTCCCCACCTATGCCCAACTTGCCAGTACTTCGTAGAAAGGGCAGGAGCTGCGTCCCGGTTTGCACGGTTAATGTGTCAACTTCACACCTGATCTCCTTAGCATACCAGGGTCAGCCCCTTACCTGGCGACGCTGAGTCTGGGGTTTGGCCACCAAGTGTGAAGTATGCATACTTTACACCGGTATCTGGCACTCACAATATCCCGGCCCTCCTAACACCTAGGATTGCTGAGGCTTTTAGACTCCGGACTTCTCATAGACTTTGAGGCACCCTCTCTGCAGGGTGTCTTTGAAGCACGGAGTTGAGAAATCCCTCAGTTCATTCACCCTTAGCATATTTGCATATTAAAGGATTTTTCCTAGGCTTCCAGAAAAAAGTTTTCCTTTCTTCACATTTAAAACCAACAGTATAACACCGTTTATTAATACCATATGTTCTGCTTGTGCCACTACTATAAACTTTATATGTGTGTGTATGGTTTCTTTATTCCTCACTGCACTTCAAATATTAGAGTGTTAACTTATTCCGATCGCAAGATACAGACGAGATTACGACTATTCTAAAGCTTGCCTTAAACTAGCCCGGTTACATTCTGGGTATGTTCTGGGTATGTGCTGGGCTGGTTTAAGGCAAGTTTAAGGCATTTCTGCATTGACTAATGACTCATAGGATTAACACAGCAGGGGTCCCTGGCAGTCCCATTTAGTTTGAATGGGACTGCCAGGGACCCCCACTGTTAATCTGATGGGCCATTAATCAATGCAGAAAGGCTGGGGCTAGTTTAAGGCATGTATTCAGAATGTGCCTGGGTGTACCTGGGTCTTTTGGGCGATTGCCACTGGTTTGTGTTAGAATAGTCGCAGTCTCTGCTGTAGCTTGATGTGGTTTGCGGGCTATGATGTGGTTTGCGGTTTAACCCAATTCTCACATCATATGACGTTCCCTCTTTGAAGTTATGAAACTAACAAGGTAGCGGTACATTTTGACAGAAACCAATTCAGCTAGACTGCAAACCAGTTACTCACTTAATCTTGCAGTTGCGAGGTCGAACGCATAGAAAGTGATCCCTGTAATTTCAACGCGGCCACACATACATAGCCACGCTTCTTCAATCAGAGCTTGGTTTAGCGCTTACAGCTACCTCTTGTGTATCAAAACCAATTGGCACAGTTTGTATACCTTCCTATTACTGCAGCTAGGGAATGAGCTGCAAAATTGGGACATGAAGATGGTGTAGGGGAAAACATATCAGTGTGGTGGACATACAGTTAACCCCTTCAGTCCCAATTCAAATTAGGGTTAATCAGCCAGGTATAATGCCTTTATTAATAGCCTGATTAACCCCTCTATCGCTACACCTCCCCCAACTCAAAGTGCAGGCTCTGCCCCGACCGGTGGTTGGGCTGGCCTGGCAGCTCTTGAGGTTGTCAGTTCATGAGGATTGTCCTGGCGGGAAAGGCCATCAGCATTGCCATGCTCACTGTCCTTCTTGTGCTGGATGGTGAAGTCGAAATCCTGCAAAGCAAGACTCCAGCGCAAGAGCTTGGCATTTTCCCCTGACACCCACTGCAACCAACTTAACGGGTTGTGGTCAGTGATCACTGTGAAGGTTCTGACATAGAGATAGGGCTGAAGTTTCCTCAGAGCCCATACAATGGCCAGACACTCCTTTTCAATGGTGGTATATGCCACCTCCCTGGGCAGCACATTGAGGCTCAGATACACCACTGGATGTTCACTGCCCCCACTTGGCTGAGTACAGCGCCGATGCCATAGTCCAAGGCATGTCTGCACCAAAAACTTTTTTGATTAGTCTGGTGCAGCTAGGAAAGGGGCACTGGCCAGTGCAGTCTTCAGTGCCTGGAAGGAAGTTTCATAGGCTGGAGACCAGACAACCAGCACAGACAGTCGCTTTGGGTCAAGTCAGTCAGGGGTTTTGCTACAGCGCTGTACTGAGGGACAAACTTTCTGTAGTAGCCTGCAGTGCCTAAAAAAAGCCATAACCTGCTTCTTGGTCTTGGGAACTGGCCACTGCACTCTTGCTTCCACCTTAGCTGGCTCTGGCTTGAGGTGCCCGCCATCCACCCTATGCCCTAGGTACAGTACTTCTGCCATCCCTAAAAAGCACTTGGGGGGTTTCAAGGTGAGTCCAGCTTTCCTAATTCTGGCTAGCACTGCAGCTACATGCACTAAATGTGAGTCCCACGAATTACTAAACACAGCAATGTTGTCCAGGTATGCCCTTGCAAACCCCTGCATTCCCTCCAATAACCGATTGACCAGGCGTTGGAAGGTAGCCAGTGCATTCTTCCTCCTGAATGGCAGCAATAAGAATTCATAGAGACCACTCAGGGTAATGAATGCCGACATCACCCTAGCCTCCTGGGTCAAGGGGATCTGCCAGTAATCTTTACTGAGAGCATGGTGGTCAGATACTTTGCCCCGGCAAGTTTATCCAGCAACTCATCCATGCGGGACATGGGATAAGCATCTGACACCGTCCCTGCATTGAGATGCCGGTAGTCCACACAGAACTGAGTGGTCCCATCCTTCTTAGGTACCAGGAATACCAGACAAGCCCAAGGGCTCTGGGACAGTACAATTACCCCTAGGGCCAGCATCTCTTCTACCTCCCTCTATATACTGCCCTTAATCTCTGCTGATACCCGATAGGCATGCTTATGTAGAGGGCGCAGATCACCCGTGAGCACTGGGTGATCTGTAATATGGGTGCTGCCCGGCTTATCCTTGAACAGAGCCCTATACTGACCTAGCATAGCCCTGGCTTCTGTTCGCTACCTGGCACTCAACTGAGATCGTATCTCCACCTGCTCTACAGTACGCGTCTGCTTGGCCTCCCCTAAGAGATCTGGCAGAGCGCTGCTCACCGGATCTCCCATCGGTGGGCTACAAATGGCCAGCATCGATGCCACACTCGGGGCTATGTACTCTATCAACATGTTGATGTGATAAGTTTTATTTCTCTCAGCATCTACCTGTACAACATAGTTACACTCATTCATCATTCGTACCGGGTACGGTCTCGACCAGGCAGCCATTAATGTGTTCTCCCGAGTAGGTTTGAGAACAAGTACTTGCTGTCCTGGGATGAATTCTCTGCTACGGGCATTCTGATCATACCAAGTCTTCTGCTTGGTCTGAGCTGCCCTAAGGTTGTCGTGTGCCAATCCCAATAGCATCTCTAGCCAGTCTCTGAGATCTACCACATACTGAAGCACAGAAGCATCAGTATTGGTAGTCTCCCCTTCCCATCCCTCATGGAATAGGTCCTCGTACCCTGCGGCCACATAGCAGCTCAAAGGGAGAAAAGCCTGTAGATTCTTGCGGTACCTCTCGATATGCAAACAGTAAGTGCTGCAGTTGAATCTTCAAGTCTTTGCCCTCTTCCTCTATAAAGGTTTGCAGCATCTGCTTCAGGGTACCCTTGCACCTCTCACCCAGTCTGTTGGTTTGGGGGTGGTATGGGGTCGTGTGCTGGTGCTTCATCCCGCACGTATCCCAGAGACACTGTAACAATTCAGACTTGAATTGTGACACTTAATCGGTTAGGATCTCGCTAGGGAAACCTACCTAGGTCAATAATGCTTTAGCTACTGCCCTAGCATAAATGGTGGTAAGCGCTACTGCCTCAGGGTACCGGGTGGAAAAGTCCACCACCGTGAGGATGTAGCGCTTCCCGGACCAACTGGGAATCAGGAGGGGTCCCACAAGGTCCATGGCTACTCTCTGGAAGGGTTCCCCTATTACCGGTAATGGATTCAGGGGTGCCTTCACATGATCGTCCGCCTTACCCACTCACTGGCAAGCATCACAGGACCGGAAGAAATCTGCCCCAGCTCTGGATGGCCCCGGCCAGTAGTAACGCTGCAACAGCCGGGCTCTCATCCGAGTGACCCCCTGATGCCCTGCTAGTGGAATAGAGTGGGCTACCTGCAACAACTGCTGCCTATACTCGTGGGCACCACTGTCGTTTACCTGTCCAGACCTCATCTAACCCCGGGGTCCCTTGCTCTCTATACAGGAGCCCACGGTGCCACAAATAGTAATCAGACCCGTCCCCTGGCTTAGACTCGGACACCCGAAGTCTCATGCCGTCCAAGCTGGGGTCTGATTGCACTGCATCCCTAAACTGGGTACCAAATTCTGGCCACCTGCTTGTCAAGGCTAAGTCGGTAAAGGGAACAGTAAGTCAGGGTCAGTATGCGACTTAGTCTGGCTTACCTGTCTGGTCTCCGCAGAGACTGCTGGAACTGTAGGTCCCAAATGCAGGAGGTCAGGGTCTGTTTCTGCTGCAATCTTGGCTGACTGGCTCCTGGTGATCGCTGCAACAGCGGCCAGCTCGGTTGTAAAAATGCAGGTAACGTGCCCAAGGTTATTGCCAAGTAGGACCTCTGCGTCTAACCTGGGCAAAACCCCTACCTCTCTCATGCCATGTCCGACAACTCAATCCAAAAAGACCCGGGCAACGTGGATGGACCGCAGTCCTCCATCGGACATGGTCATCTGCATCCCGGTGCCCAGGAGCAAATCCTCTGGCTGCACCATATCAGGGCGAACCAGAGTCATGGTGACACCGGAATCCAGCAAGCCGTCCACCTGCCGGTCCTCGATTGTCATCTTCCGCAGATGCTTCTACCGGACATCGTTGGGCTGCATCCTGACTGGTGCAACCTGATGTCCTCCGATTTCTGCTGCTGGTCCTGAGGTGGCAAGTGCAGGTTCTCCTGTGGATGTCCCTTTGTGGGTTGGCTCCATGGCTGTGCTTGGCTCCTCTGTGTGTGCCAGTCGCACACCAGCGACCGGCCTCGCAGCTGGTGATTGTTGCCCCTGTTGGGGTATCCCGGACCGGTCCTGGTCCGGACAGTCCGGCCTGAGATGTTCGATCTTGTTGCATGTAAAACACTGAATCTCGTGTCTAAACTCTGCAGCTTTGGGTGCGTTGCCTTCTGCTGCAGGCTTGTGGGTCCACTGAGGGGTGGTTTTTACTCCCTTGGCCGGGCTGGACACATCTTAGGGAGCCACTCTCTTGGTCATCAGAGCCCTGCTGGCCACATACTCGTCTGCCATCCTTGCAGCATCGACATGGGTCTGTGGTTTGTGGTCAAAAACCCCTGCCCTTACATCCGAGGGAAGCTGCTGCAGTAGCTGCTCCTGGAACATCAAGTATCAAGTCCAGCAGTGTATGGAACTTGGTGATCCCGTAACCCTCAACACACTGGGTCCCCTGCAAAGCCATGCGGGCACCATTGCCACATAGGAGCCCCGAGGGAACTTCTCCCCAGTCTGGAACTTGCCCCAATAGGCTTCTGGGGTGAGGGCATACTGTGTGAGCAGAATACTTTTAACATGACTGTAGTCATCGGCATCCACGTGTGGAATACCATGCAAAGTCCACTTGACTTTGCTGGATAACAAGGGATGCAGTCTCAGCACCATGTCCCAATGTGAGACCCTGTACCGGAGACACTGCATCTCAAAATCATAGATGCCTTTCTCAATCTCATCCGTGCCATCCACGAACTTGCTGAAGCTTTGATGGTCCACCCGGGGAATATCCTGTTCCCTGTTGACAAGGTAGGAGTGTGGGGCTTTACCATGAACTGCGGCCAGCATCTGGATACGCTCCGCTGCGGTAACCATTTCTCCCCATGCGGTAAGGAGCGCTGTAAGCCAAGTGGCGGTAAGTCCAGTAGCCGCAGTGACTACCTCCTCCACACCCGCTGGCGCCAAGCCACCAATATTCAGGTGGTCACTTGCTCCCTCCCCATGTCCTTGCAGCGCCGGAGCTGGATCGACCTCCTGCACTCTGGGATGACTGGTGTCCGCTGCCACAGCAGCTATGGGGTCAGGTCCCTCCATTGGAGCCATTCTGGCTTCATAATTCTCCAAGTCCTCCTCCAGTTGCGGCTTTGACCAACCGTCCATCGTCAATCCATAGCCCTCACATCTCTCCACGATCCGTGCTCGGTCCCAGGATTGGAAACTTCCTAAGCGGTTACTCATGGTATGATGTTAGAACAGGGGTATGGGCATAGGGCAAGGTGAATTATCTTGTGCTCTCATGAAGTGTGTTTAAGTTACCACTTGTCTGGAGAGCTCGCAATCTATGAGTTTCCCCACTATGTTATAGAATCCCGCAGGAGACTATACCATAGGCTCAGTCAGCGTCCCACCGCTGCCACCAGTAAATATAAGCCTGTCACAGTAGACCAGGTCTTATCTACACATTAATACTGGGATTCTGGACTGAGCACACAAGTTGAGTAAAATAAATTGTAATTTAATTATTTTCAGACAAACACACAAATCTTCACAATTTACACTTAATAAAACACTTAATGGGATGGGGAAACAAAAGCAAATGTCCTTGGAACTAAACAAAGGCTCTGGGCACCCCTGCACGCATGCAAGTGGGTGTGCAATTTGATCCGGGTAACAGTTCCTGGCTAGGGGCACAAGTTGCCACCCCTATATCTCCGCCAAAAGGACAAAGTTCATTCAGTCCTTACAGGGTTCGTTTGGGAACCCTTAGCTCTAACGAATTCCAGAAGAGGGTATAAATCTTCGTTACGATGTTGGTTAACCCCTCACACTCCGGAACCGCTGACGCTAAAACTTGGATGTTTGTTGGTCAAATCTTAGATGAATCAGGTGAATCTGCTAGGGACTGGCCAGCAGGCATTTTTATAGGGTTAAGGGTCCTATACCTAACATGCACAACCAATCCCGCCTATGGGAACAATTCTCCCACCTATCCCCGACTTTGCAAAAAGGGCAGAAGTTGCTTCCCGGTTTGCACAGAGCAGGCGCTGACCTCACACCTGAGCTCCTTAGCATACTGGGTCCAACCCCTTACCTGGCGACACTAAGTCTGGGGTTTGGCCACCATGTGTGAAGTACCCATACTTTACACCGGTATCTAATACTTACAATATCCCGGCCATCCTAACACCTAGGATCTCTGAGGCTTTCAACCCTGAACTTCTCATAGACATTGAGGCACCAACTCTGCAGGGTGCCTCTGAAGTACGGAGATGAAAAATCCCTCAGCTCATTCACCCTTAATATATTTGCATGCTAAAGGATTTATTCCCGGGCTGACAGAAAAAGTTTCCTGCCTGTACATTTAAAAACACCAGTACAATACAGTTTATTTAGAAAAGTATGTTTTGCTTATGCAACTATTATAAATATATGTATGTGTATGGTTTCTTTTTTCCTAGCTGCACTCCAAAAATTAAATTACTAGCTCACTCCTAGCGCGAGCTAGCCACTTAATTGGATGGGCTGTGATGTGGTCTGCAGTTTAACCCAGTTCCCACGCCAATATACTTTCCCCCTTCAAGTTAAGTGGCTAACGAGACCGGTAGATACATTTTGACAGAAAAGCACTTCAGCTAAACCGCAAACATCTTATCCAATTGACCTTGCGGTTTAGAGGTCTAGGGCTTAGAAAGTGATCCCTATACTTCAAAGCGGCCACCCATTCATAGGCACACTTCTTCAATCAGCGCTTGGTTTAGCGCTAGCAGCTCTCCCTTGTGTCGCAAATATAATTGGCACAGTTTACATACATTTCTATCACTGCAGCTATGGACTGAGCTGCAAAATGGGGACAATAAAGATGGTGTAGGGGAAAACATTTATTTATAAAATATTTTACCAGGAAGTACTACATTGAGAGTTACCTCTCATTTTCAAGTATGTCCTGGGCACAGAGTAAAACAAATAATACATGGTTACAAATTCAGTTACATAAATGAACAGGGTATACATTATATACAATACATTGCGTGCACAGTTAAAGAAAATATATATTATGGGCGTATGTAACAGTTACAGACCAGATTAAAATGTGAGACAGCCTTAGATTTGAAAGAACTTAAACTGGTTGTGGATGTGAGAGTCTCTAGTAGGTTGTTCCAGTTTTATGTTGCACGGAAGGAGAAGGAGGAACGTCCGGATACTTTGTTGAGCCTTGGGACCATGAACAGTCTTTTGGAGTCTGATCTCAGGTGATAAGTGCTGCAAGTGGTAGGGGTGAGGAGCTTTTCAGATAGCTGGGTAGCTTGCCCATGAAGAATTTAAAGGCAAGACAGGAAAGGTGAACTTTGCGCCTAGACTCTAGTGATGACCAATCTAGTTCTTTGAGCATATCGCAGTGATGTGTGTTGTAGTTGCATTGGAGAAAAAAATGACAAATTGAATTGTAGAGGGTGTCAAGTTTGCTAAGGTGGGTTTGAGGTGCCGAGCCATATACTATGTCTCCATAGTCAATAATTGGCATTAGCATCTGCTGTGCGATACGCTTCTGACCAGGAGACTTAGGGAGGATTTGTTCCTGTAAAGTACCCCTAGTTTGGCATAGGTCTTGGTTGTCAGGGTATCAATGTGCATCCCGAATGTTAAGTGGGAGTCAAACCATAAGCCCAGGTATTTAAAACTAGTGACAGGGGTTAGGGTGTTGTTAGCGTTGGTTCTAATCAGGAGCTCAGTCACTGGAAGCTTTAAAAATTTAGTCTTGGTCCCAAATACCATTGTTACAGTCTTATCAGTGTTTAAAAACAGTTTGTTTTGGGAAATCCAGTTTTCGAGTCTCAAAAAGTCAGACTGAAGTATGTGTTGAAGGTCGGAGAGGCTATGGCTGTGTGCATATAGGATTGTGTCGTCTGCATACATGTGTATTGAGGCTTCCTTACAAGCTGTGGGAAGATCAGTGTAGTGAACATACAGTTAACCCCTTCCGTCCCAACACGATTTAGGGTTAATCAGCCGGGTATAATGCCTTTATTAGTGGCCTGATTAACCCCCTTTCGCCACACTCACTAGGAGATGGAGAGAGATCATACTGAAGTTAGTGACCCCTAAAGGCTCATTAATATACTATGATGAGATAGCACCTGAGGAGCCTGTATACTGGGAACTGCCAGGCAAGGTGAGGAACAAAAAGCTCACTAAGTTGAGTAGGGCTGTGGCAATAGAAGGGTTAATCAGGCATTAATAAAGGCATTATACCCGGCTGATTAACCCTAAATCGCATTGGGACGGATGGGGTTAACTGTGTGTGCACCACACTGATATATTTTTTCCCTACACCCACCTTCTTGGCCCCATTTTGCAGTCCATTCCCTGGCTGCAGTAATAGGAATGTATATAAACTGTGCCAATTGGTTTTTAGACACAAGAGGGTGCTGTGAGCGCTGAACCAAGCGCTGATTGAAGACGTGTGGCTATGTATGAGTGGCCGTGTTGAAATTATAGGTATTCATTTCTAAGCTCTCGACCTCGCAACCGCAAGGTTAAGTGAGTAAGTGGTTTGCGGTCTAGCTGAAGTGGTTCCTTTCAAAATGTATCCGCTACCTTGTTAGCCTCGTAACTTGAAAGAGAGAAAGTCTATTGACGTGGGAACGGGGGTAAACCGCAAACCACATCATAGACCGTTCAATCAAATAAGCTAACTTGCAAATGGAATAAGCTATCACTCTAATTTTTGGAGTGCAGTAAGGGTTAAAGAAACCATACACCCACATATAAAATTTGTAGTAGTGGCACAAGCAGAACATATTGTTGTAATAAACTGTGTTATGCTGTTGGTTTTAAATGTACAGGCAGGAAAGAAAATTCTGCAAGCCCGGGAAAAATCTTTTAGCATGCAAATATGCTAAGGGTGAATGAACTGAGGGTTTTTTCAAGTCCATACTTCAAAGGGCCCCTGCAGAGAGGGCGCCTCAATGTCTATGAGAAGTCCGGAATTGAAAAGCCTCAGCAATCCTAGGTATTAGGATGGCCGGGATATTGTGAGTGCCAGATACCGGTGTAAAGTATGCGTACTTCACAATTGGTGGCCAAACCCCAGACTCAATGTTGCCAGGTAAGGGGCTGACCCTGGTATGCTAAGGAGCTCAGGTGTAAGGTTGACACATGCTCCGTGCAAACCGGGAGGCAGCTCCTGCCCTTACTGCGAAGTACTGGCAAGTCTGGGATAGGTGGGGAAAATATTCCCACGGGCGGGATTGGGTGCAGATGTTAAGTGGTTCCAGAATGTGAAGGGTTAATTTACATTGCAACGAAGATTTACACCCTCTTCTGGAATTCGTTAGAGCTAAGGGTTCCCGAACGAACCCTGTAAGGACTTAACAAACTTTTTCCTGTTGGCTGAGATAGAAGGCTGACAAGTTGCGCCCTTAGCCAGGAATTGCTACACGGACCCTATTGTGCACCCACTTGCATGCGTGCAGGGGTGCCCAGTGACTTTGTTTCGTTCCAAGGACAATTGATTTTGTTTCCCCATCCCAGTAAGTGTTTTATTGAGTGTATATTATGAAGGTTTGTGTGTTTGTCTGAAAAGAAATCAATTACAATTTATTTTACTCATCTTGTGTGCTCAGTCCAGAATCCCGGAATTAATGTGTAGATAAGACCTGGTCTACCGTGAAAAGGACTGACAGGGCTATTATAGTATGGTACAGACAGTCTCATGGGTATAAGTACCCTTATGTACCAGAGCCAATTATGCAGGAGACTGGGGACTAAAGGGATACATGGCTCAGGGACGCAGTCATTGACTATCTGCGGTCAAAAAGTAGTAGTACTGCATATCAGACAGAGGAGAGGATCTGTTCCTTAATGAAAGTGTGGAGTACAGGGAGGAACATTTTCATGCGCAAAATTGTGTACCGCCCTGAGAACGGGCCTCCTCAATCCTATTTTGTAGGGGTCATAGACCACAATGTATGGGAAGTAAGGAAGCCTGATCCCCGCCATTATTATTAGAAAGGATTCTCCATGTTGGGAGTATCCCTATTAGTTTCACCATCCAAGGTGGGTGGGTGTACAACCTGCTATGTATGATACTGTGTGAATTATCTACTGTCTTTGTGTTTGTACAGGAAGTTCATCTGCAGGATGGCCCAGTAAATTTGGCCAAAGTGGGGACCATTGAATTACACCAGAGGGAGAGTGTTAGCCCTGGGTAGTTTTGGAGCTATTAGTCTGTCCTCAGTAATACCTAGTAAGGGCAGGTTTGCCATGAGCAATCATGGGTTTTCCCCACACATGCATTGCAGTGAGTCAGTGAAGGTAGAGTCATCAGGCCTTGTGTCCAATTATAGGCACAGGGGTGGTGCTTACTGAAGCTGTGCTTAATGCACTGTGCTTCCTGATTTAGCCAGTCTGTCTCTACCGTGAGAGGGCAAGGTTTACCCAACTAAGCTGTCAGGGCTCTTGCAGGCTTGAGGCCCTCCCTCCAGGGAGCGGTGAGGGAGACCAATACCTTATACCCTAAAAGGGGGTTGGGGAAGAGCAAGGACCACTCATGGTGGCCTTTGGCTGGGAGTAGGATCCAGGGACATCCTGAGGTTGGATACCCTAAGAAATGCTGTGATCTGTGGCGGCTGATAAAGGAAGACCAAATAAAGATTCTGTTCTTTTATCTATACCTTCCTAGCCTAAGACTGAAGTCTATTAGGAGGAGGGGGACGAGAGTTCTTTTGCAGAGACTTCACCCCATACAGCTGGGGGCTGCACAAGATGGAGGCGCTGCACCTGTGAATAGAATTTGGGCAAGACCCCAGAAGCCTGTCCTGTTATTCCCCTTCACCACTATGTGGGAGACCCAGGGCCCCCTGTTACCAGCAAGAATGCACCACTCAGACCGATGTAACCAGAGTAGTAATTTCACTAGGAGACCCTATTTGAGATTGGGTGGAGGAAACAGGGATATGTGTGTATATATATGTATAGCTATATATATATATATATATATATATATATATATATATATATATATATATATATATATATATATATATATATATATATACAGTGCTCGACAAATAATGATAACCTGTCGCCCGTTGCGAGTGGATTTAGGCAGCTGGCGACCCGTGCTGCAGCTCAATTAATTCCCCTGCTCGTGCCAATTTTTTTTTTTTTTTTTTTTTAAATAAATAAATAAATAATCCCCCTCCCTGATTGGGTTAAAAAAAAAGTTAAAAAAAATGGCGGCAAATCCTGTGGTCCCGGCGCGCGTGCACAGGGCAAGCAGAGTGTCCTGCCATTTGTGCTGCCTGTTCCCCCCAGCAACCCAGAATCCCCCGCATCCCTCCCCCCCCCACTCCCCACGTGGGACGGAGGGGGAAGCCCAAACCAAGCCCCGCGCGCAACCCAGCCCCCCCCCTCCGCTCCCCACGTGGGACGGAGGGGGAAGCCCAAAACAAGCGCCGCGCGCGATCCAGCCCCCACACCCTCCCCCCTCCGCTCCCCACGTGGGACGGAGGGGGAAGCCCAAAACAAGTGCGCAATCCAGCCCCCCCCGCACCCTCCGCTCCCCACGTGGGACGGAGGGGGAAGTGCAAAAACCAGCTTCCCCCGTGCGCGCCTCCTGCGCCAGTCCGCCTCCTGCCCATGATCTCCCCCTAATCACATGCCCCCGATCCTCGCTTGCTGCCCGGGGGTGTCCGGGGAGCGTGCTGCGGCGTCGGCCGCTTCTGGGGGGGGGGGAGGGGGGACGGGACCTGGGGGGACCTGCTGCTACTGCTGAGGCCCACGCTGCGCTGTGTGTCCCATGTCTTGGAGAGGGCCCACTGCCGTGCGGAGACCCCACTGCTGCCACGTGTGACCCGGTGAGTGTGTGAGTGACAGACTGAGTGTCTGTGAGTGTGCCTGTGTGTCTGTGAGTGTGCCTGTGAGTGTGCCTGTGTGTCTGTGAGTGTGCCTAGAGTGTGCCTGTGTGCCTGTGTGTCTGTGAGTGTGCCTGTGTGTCTGTCAGTGTGCCTGTGTGTCTGTCAGTGTGCCTGTGTGTCTGTCAGTGTGCCTGTGTGTGTCTGTGTGTCTGTCAGTGTGCCTGTGTGTCTGTCAGTGTGCCTGTGTGTCTGTGAGTGTGCCTGTGTGTCTGTGAGTGTGCCTGTCAGTGTGCCTGTGTGTGTGTGTGTGTGTGTGTGTGTCTGTCAGTGTGCCTGTGTGTCTGTGAGTGTGGCCTGTGTGACTGTGTGTCTGTGAGTGTGCCTGTGTGTCTGTCAGTGTGCCTGTGTGTCTGTCAGTGTGCCTGTGTGGTCTGTCAGTGTGCCTGTGTGTCTGTCAGTGTGCCTGTGTGTCTGTGTGTCTGTCAGTGTGCCTGTGTGTCTGTCAGTGTGCCTGTTGTCTGTGAGTGTGCCTGTGTGTCTGTGAGTGTGCCTGTGGTGTCTGTGAGTGTGCCTGTCAGTGTGCCTGTGTGTGTGTGTGTGTCTGTCAGTGTGCCTGTGTGTCTGTGAGTGTGCCTGTGTGCCTGTGTGTCTGTGAGTGTGCCTGTGTGTCCTGTGAGTGTGCCTGTGTGTCTGTCAGTGTGCCTGTGTGTCTGTGAGTGTGCCTGTGTGTCTG